>NC_069500.1:1427944083-1428149083 GCF_027579735.1 Bombina bombina
CCTTTACTGTTTCGCGCCTCCGGGGGCAAGGGCTGATCAAAAATGCCCTTCACGCTGAGTTTTCAGTTGGGGCTGGATTGGGGATAAACGCCCAACAAGAAATGTGCGTGGGGAGAAGCCAAGCAGCACACTTAGACAGTTTTTTTAGGCCGTACAGTGCCGGAGCTCTTCACTAGTGCTGCCGCTCCTTGGCCCCGCCCACCGGAAGTCCAGCTACGTGGGTCTTTACCGACAAAACTCTAAATCTAGCCGATAGTGTTTTAGTATACTTGGTTCGTCCAATGTAGTTTTTTTCCTTTATTTATTTGGACTTTTTTGTAATAAGTCATTTCTTTTAAATTGATACTTCTGCTATAAGGGACATTAGGGTTTTCTTGTCATAGCCTCATTTTGTAAGTCTATTTACTAGCTTAAGTGAGTGTAAATAGTAGTCCTGGTCTGTGGTGCGAGAAAGTACTTTTGAGTAATATGTGATATTCTACAGCTTTCAGCCCTAACTCATGTGGAATACAAGAGTATAGGGATGATACGTCCACTGTTAACCACATGTTACCATCACTCCAATGTTTATCTTTAAGCATTTGTAGTATATAAGTTGTGTCTTTAAGATAACCTGGGAGTGACTGCACATATGGCTGAAGGAGATTGTCTACCCATTCACCCAGTCTCCCTCCCAGTGAGCCTAAAACAAGACACACTTCAAGAATTAAGGGCCGGACCTAAAACCAATAGTGGAGATAATGTAAAGCCATCCCATAAGAGCAAGAAAGATGATGAGCATCACAGTCATCAAAAAAGTGTAAGAAATCACAACAATTCGCCAAAAAGAAGAGGTCAACAAGATATGGACAATAACTAATTTATCTTCCCACTCTCTTACTCAGGATGAACATCAGGTCCTCAGTAAGGGGTTGAGTTTTGCTCCTTCCACTGACTTTGATCTATTTACTTTCCAGTTGGAAAAACTACAGGTAAACTACTTGGATATAACTCTAAGGGAGAGATAATGGAGAAATCAGCACATAATTATATAGGAAAGACATAGCCGGTAATACGATTCTAAGGGCAGATTCCTGCCATCCATATCATACTAAAAAAGGAATACCAAAGGGTCAGTTGATCAGAATAAGAAGGATATGCACCACTGACCAGGACTACTATTTATACTCACTTAAGCTAGTAAATAGACTTACACAATGAGGCTATGACACGGAAACCCTAATGTCTCTTAGAACAGAAATATAAAAATTTTAAAGAAATGACTTATTACAAAAAAGTCCATATAAGAAAAGGAAAAAAAAACTACATTGGACAAACCAAGTATACTAAAACACAAAGAAAACCCAATATAGTAATCAATTCAACAAAATAAGAAATATTGTAAATAGGAACTTAGAAATTATTAGACTAGATGATAAACTCAAGGAAAAACCCCAACAATAGGAAGTAAAGTAACCCAATATGTTTCTAAAAATAAACAAACATCAAAGGAAACATTGCTATTGAAAAAAGTTTTTTTAAGTGTGGAAAACATCCCTGTAATGTATACCAATACTGTTTAGTGGGAGATTCTTTTACTTCCACGACTACAGACAGATGTTATGACATAAATTACAGGCTAGATTGTTGTTCCCGATACACCATCTATTTGATTACATGTCAAATTTGTAAACAATAGTAAACAGGGTGTACCAGTCGATTCTTAAAAGATTTTGTGAACATCTCACTTCCCTTGAAAGAGTTCCACTGAAAACTCCAATAGAAAAACACTAATCTAAACATGGGGATGTAATCAAT
Source organism: Bombina bombina (assembly GCF_027579735.1). Classification (NCBI taxonomy): domain Eukaryota; kingdom Metazoa; phylum Chordata; class Amphibia; order Anura; family Bombinatoridae; genus Bombina; species Bombina bombina. Next base: position 1,427,945,881 of record NC_069500.1, read on the forward strand.
AACAAAAAGGAATTTAAATTTCAAGCAATTGCTTTTGTACCACAAAACAATAGAGGAGGTGACAGATTTAGGAAACTTTTAGATAGAGAAACTCAATGGATTTTTAATTTGGGTACCAAATAACCTAAAGGCATAAATTCTAGATGGGATATAGACCTATATCAGGGCAAATAAAACTCTAGTCAATCTTTAAGTCAATGATTAGTCCTGTGTTCATATTTCTCCTTGCATCATGTTCCTACTGCCCCCATTAGTTTCTAAATAGATTTATATAGTGAGCTAAATAGACAAAATACATATGCTATTTATTAGCAATACATTTGCATATCTGCTCCACTCTCTTCTACCCTCTCTCCCTTTTCTTGTAAACTTCCTGCACTATAACATTCACCACCAATGAACCATGTACCTTATATTCCCTTAGAAAGTAATTCACCTATTTTTTTGTTTTTACATTTGAGGAGTTAGTCCTATTTATCCTATAAGAAGCAACTTTTTCTTTGATTTATCCTAAAAAATAAGGATTATCTATATCCTCTAAGCTGGCATGATAAACATAACATATATGTTGCACAGAATATAAATGTTTCTTCTAAAGAATTTTTGAAGCCAGCAGCGCTTCTCTATTGAAATTGAATGTTTTGAGTTTGTAAGTAGATTTTTGGGATTAAAAGTCTGTCCGGGCAGCGCTGTGAGAGGATGCAAAATCAGAGGGCTCTAGACTGAGTCTGTTATATTTATAAGTTTTCAAAACAATCAAGTAATATATTTGGAAAAAGACTATATATTCAAGCTAACGTATGCATGCTAATCACTAAAATACCAAACTTGAATATATTTATGACGTCTATACTGATCCGGAAGGTTGAGGCCTGGTAAGTTAGGGCCTTGGATTCCCTCCCCCGGTACGCCGGGTACAATAGCCGATTAGTGGCTATCTACACGTGGCATTCGCAGATATACCTATTTACAAATGGAGGAGGACCAATACACAAGGATAAGAGCTTTCCTTAAAGACTTTGAGCTACTTATGTACTACAATTTTCTAGACCTTACTTGTACAGTAAGAGACTCTTGTGAGAGAAACAATGATGCCCTAGAAATAGCTAAGATTGGAGAGGCCAATATGCAGCTGGAAATGACCGGTGACTTCACCACTCATTGCAATACTGATTGCAGTTCAGAATCGGATGTTATAACGCAAGATCAGAGAATGGCTCTGCACCGTGGAAAGCCCGAGATTTCCTGCCTCAAACCTGGAACTTACGCTTCAGACAACCTTAAAAAAACAGAGGATGGCATTCAGGTCGCGCCGGCTAGTACATCGGATGGGTCCCGTATGATCACAAAATTGGAATCCATGCCGCACATAGCGGCCACTGATCGTCAGGGTAAAGATCCTGAGATGGCTTGGGGACTCTTGCAACTGGGACCCAGCCGACTCACTGATGACGCGATTTCAGGAGTCATAGCCAAAATAGATTCCAGGTATCAGAAGCGGACATCTATCTCTCTAGACATATACTTGCCTGAATATGGTGCAGAGATCTTGTTGGAATCTAAGGGGGTGACACTCCACACCAGTATCGGGTCTCCAGCATAATTCAGGGGTTGCGATGATACACAACATACCCGGTTAGAGGAGAGATACACCAACGAGACCTCAGAGATTGCTAATGAGAAGTCAGTACCTTCTTAGACTTACATCTCCCTCTATGGTTCATTTAGCAAGCCTAACAATCTCATTAGGTCACTTTGTGAGTACAGGAATAGGGTAAACAGTGTCACGCAATAACTGTGTCCATTTTTTCAATCCGGACATTACTTGACTACTCCTGTTTAATATCAATTACTATTCTAGCCTTTTCCAATATGAGCTCTCCACATGGATCCCAGTTCATAAAATGTCTGGTTTGCATTGTTTATTCTTTGTTTTTTTGTTTTTACTGTCATGCTTTTTACTATGTGACAAATATTATAACATTATATTAGAATGGTTATACAGTTTTCTTTATATCATACATAGCACCGCAGTTCTATGTGTATTGTTATCTCTTGTGCTATTTCTCTACTTGTGACGAGTAGCTGGAGAGATAACCCTGAATGTTTTCTATGTGGCTGTCTTAATGGTGTATATATCTAACTACTCTCAGATAAAAAAAATGATCTTATACCTAAACTGCAGGTCCCCTGTCAGCGGCCGAGATAGGGTAATGCAGCTCCCTTGTATAATGAGGAGTATCGAAAAATGTATGTTTAGCTTAATGTCATTGCCACACTTTATATGCTAGAGAGGGTAAAGTAATGCATGAATTTCCTACTATTATCACAATAGCTAGACAGGATGCCCTGTACTTCAGAGACTTATGGAATCCTAACCAATCCTTTTCATTTGCCCTTGGAACATTAACTTTTGCTACTACTATCTGAGTTGTTTTTCTTCTCAGATACTGGAGGCTCCTAAGGGTTATAGTTTGCTCTTTTTTAGTTATGGGAATTGGTAACTCTTCTTAATATTATTATTATTTGCACATAATTTGTTGACATTCAGACATGCAGTATATTTACATTCTGAAAGCTTTTTGTTTGTATAGGTTCCTCGCTACTTGCTTCTTGCAAATGACCTCATCCTTATAACGCAGCGTAACTCCGTGTTTTATATGTATTATATATATGTAGTCCTCCTCTATTGCTATCTCTTCACATGACTTCGCACATAGTTCTTTATTATACACCTGGGTAAAGGTTACTAAGCGTTATACCTTCCATATACTGAGGGCTCAAGAGTGAACCCTGCCTAGTGCTAACATTTTATCTATGTATATGATGTAATTTTATTTACAGTCACTAGAAATACCATTACAATTTCATTTGCTAATATATGTTAATTATACCGGTCCAAAAGTGACCATCTCAAACGCTAACTTTCCTCCAGATTTTGTACGTATTTTTGGGTCCAAGAGTGGCCATTTGTGCCAATTGAGGAAACCTTATAAAGTAAAGATTATAAAACAGGGGTTTCAGTTACATACCTATTATGTGTCCTTTTCTGTATAATACCAACTTATATCTTTGACTGTTCCTATGATTCTTTTGTTATTCATGTTTTGTGTATTTTTTGGAATTCCACCTATGTTGTACTACTCGCACAACCTCAATAAAAAATTAATAAAAAAAAAATAAAAAAAAAATAAGCCTGTAACCAAATATACTAAAATGTTTATAAATATTCAGATATTATCCTGTAAAAGATCCTGTGTATAACAGTAATGTTGTTGGTTTAGTTACACTAATATAATTGTGGCTTATATTTTCAACCCTTTCAATCTGTTTATTTACTTTACTTTGTTATAGTTTAGTTAATTGATTTGTACCACCCTGAATATATATTGCTACAAATGGCTAAATATTGATAACAAGATCCATAGTGTTTTTAAACTATTTTTGTTTTCTTGTGTTTATGTATAAACCACATTACTAGAGGAGACCAATATGTTGTATAAAGGCGGTTCTTAATTCTAATGTTCTAGAGTAGAAGTAGACTCTGCTTACCTTTACATCTATCTTTGACAAAGCGCCAGTAAGGCGTGAAACGCATCAGATGACGTCACCCTCCGTTAGCACCTATGTCTCATGGTCACTCCATTGTACTTAACCGCTGTGTTTTTAAACAACTTTAACTTTAAGGTATTTTTTTATATTACTCTGTTATAGTGCGTCATGTGCCTTTTCAAAGATGTATTTTACCTCACCTTGGCTGTACACCTAAAGGGGACTTTATCTTATAAATATATATATATATATATATATATATATATATATATATATATATATTTTTTTTTTATTTCTCTCTCTCAAAACAAGGGGTTATTTTGCCCCAAAAAGTCACAATAAATTTTACTTTGGATTTACTGTCGACTGGAGACCAGAGAGTGCATTACTTTTCGCCTTTTGAATCCCTGCATACCACTAGCAGTTGCTGATCTCTCGATGAGAGTGCACACATACTGTTGTCTATTTTATATATATATATATATATATATATATATATATATATATATATATATATATATATATATACAGTATATTCAGTATATATATATATATATATAGTTTATATATATATATATATATATATATATATATATATATATATATATAGTCGTTGCCTGCACTATTCGGCTTTCATTTTATTTAAAATGAAATGATAATCAAATTTTATTTAATCATTTACATTCGTTTGCATTTAACAGCTAAAAAATTCACCTGTATCTAAAAATGCCTTAACTTGCTGAAGAGCGCTAACCTAATACTCTTCTTGCCAGAGCCCCGGTCGCGCTAACACCTGGCTTCATGCTCACGGTTCCTGAGGGTCGGTTAGCAAGCTCTCCAGCATGTTAAGGTATTTAACCCTTAAAAACACATTAAAGGAAAAGAATCAATACTGATGAATTTCAGCAGTAATTTTCATTTTCTTTCATTTTAGTTGGTGAATTAATTCCTATGGTCATGATGAATGCGTATTAGTGTGCGCATATATATATATATATATATATATATATATATATATATATATATATATATATATATATATATATATACACACATATATAAATATATACACACAACCCCAGTTCTGAAAAAGTTGGGACAGTATGGATAATACAAAAAAAAAAGTAATTTGAGAATTTAATTCACCCTGTACTATATTGAAAAAACATTTGCCTAGATTACGAGTTTGGCGTTAGCCTTAAAAAGTAGCGTTGGGTCCCAACGCTGCTTTTTAACACCCGCTGGTATTACGAATCTGACAGGTACAGGTATACCGCTAACTTTTCTTCAGCGACTCGAGGCTACCGCAAATCCCCTTACGTCAATTGCGTATCCTATCTTTTTAATGGGATTTGCCTAACGCTGGTAATACGAGTCTTGGAAGAAGACTCCTACCACATTTAAAAGTCAGTAGTTAAGAGTTTTATGGGCTAATGCCGGAACATAAAACTCTTAACTAAAGTGCTACAAAGTACACTAACACCCATAAACTACCTATTAACCCCTAAACCGAGCCCCCCATCCCCACATCGGAAACACTTAAATAAATATATTAACCCCTAATCTGCCGATCGGACATCGCCGTCACTTTAAGAAATATATTAACCCCTAAACCGCTGCACTCCCGCCTCGCAAACACTAGTTACATTTTATAAACCCCTAATCTGCCGTCACTAACATCGCCAACACCTACTTACATTTATTAACCCCTAATCTGCCCCTAATTAAACGAAATAAATTTAACATAAATAAATTAATCCTATTTAAAACTAAATACTTACCTATAAAATAAACCCTAAGCCAGTTACAATATAACTAATAGTTACATTGCAGCTAGCTTAGAATTTATATTTATTTTACAGGCAACTTTGTATTTATTTTAACTAGGTACAATAGTTATTAAATAGTTATTAACTATTTAATAGCTACCTAGCTAAAATAAGTACAAAATTGCCTGTAAAATAAATCCTAACCTAAGTTACAATTATACCTAACACTACACTATCATTAAATAAATTACCTAAACTACCTACAATTAACTACAATTAAATTAAATAAGCTAAATTACGAGAAAAAAAAACACTAAATTACAGAAAAAAAAAAGAATTACAAGAATTTTAAACTAATTACACCTAATCTAATCCCCCTAATAAAATAAAAAATCCCCCCAAAACAATAAAATTCCCAACCCTATACTAAATTACAAATAACCCTTAAAAGGGCCTTTTGCGGGGCATTGCCCCAAAGTAATCAGCTCTTTCACCTGTAAAAAAAATACAATACCCCCCCAACATTAAAACCCACCACCCACACACCCCTACTCTAAAACCCACCCAATCCCCCTTAAAAAAAACTAACACTACCCCCCTGAAGATCTCCCTACCTTGAGCCGTCTTCACCCAGTCGGGCACAAGTGGACCTCCAGAGGGGCAGAAGTCTTCATCCGATCCGGGCAGAAGAGGTCCTCCAAGTGGCAGAAGTCTTCATCCAAGCTGCATCTTCTATCTTCATCCACCCGGAGCAGAGCGGATCCATCTTCAATCCAGCCGACGCGGAGCCATCCTCTTCAAACGACGTCCTAACACTGAATGAAGGTTCCTTTAAATAACGTCATCCAAGATGGCGTCCCTTGAATTCCGATTGGCTGATAGGATCAGCCAATCGGAATTAAGGTAGGAAAAATTCTATTGGCTGATTGGATCAGCCAATAGGATTGAGCTCACATTCTATTGGCTGTTCCAATAGAATTTTGTATTTGGGGAATGTTGCTAAATTATTCGCTGATGCATCTGTAGGCAGATTGGCGAGCCTCAACTCATCCTTGCTTTTGAAGGACTAGACCTTTTTTGGAGGCTGCTTATATACTATGATTACATGATTGCCTCACATTTTTCACATCACTCTCTTATTTCAACTTGTCACATCGCTATTAGTCCTAAATTGCCCCTGTCCCAACTTTTCTGGAACATGCTGGAGGCATCAGATTTGAAATGTATATGAGTGTATATTTTCAAAAATACATTAAATTCACAAAGTAAAACATCAAATAATGTGTTAATAGTGTGCTTTCAATATAGTTCATGGTGAATTGAATTTTAAAATTACTTTTTTTTTTTAATATAATTTTTTATTGAGGTTTTGCCAAATGAATACATACAATAGGTACCATGCACGGTTAGTTACAACATTGCCATCAAACAGTATACAAAGATATAAATAAAAGATCAGATGAACAACATATGGACTTCTGAAACCTCCATTTTATAAGAATGGTAGCGTACCTGGATGACTATTTATCAAGCCTTTCATGGGCTAATTGATGTAGGAAACATGGATTAGACAAGATAGTCATATTATAAGCCCCCTTAGAATAAAAATGTAATTTAGCAATAAATCCACTAGGGTTATTTAGCAGATTTAACAGCGGATAAACACCGTTTAAGATTAAGGGGGGGAGGCGGGTTAGTAAGCATCAAGAGTATCAGGATATAAACTGCCTATACATAAAATAAATAAAATCGACAATTTAGTGAACAAAAAAACATATTAGCATTCAATTATTAGTTAAAGCAACATCTGCCGGTTAATAATACATTGTGTATAAATGATTAAAGCAGTCATAATTAACCCTTGGAGGGAGTGTACTTAGTCTTGCTGAGTTGACTATAGTCATGTCTAAAACAGGTTAAGTATCTTTCAAAGTAAGCATAAATTGCACCTGGTAGTCACGCATATGAGGGCACCTATCTGAACATATATACCAATTTATAGAATAGACTGGGACATTTCCAGTATCTAATGTTCATAACACAGTAATAAAGCTTGTTAGATAAACAGTAGTATACCTGAGGATGAGCTAACAACAACAGATTATAATCTATTGGTCACCCAGAGTCTCCACCCCATATTGATCAGCTAATGCTTAACTGTTGATGTAGGATAAATTAATGCCTTATTATCCTCAGAGTAAGCAATAGACTAGAAGTATCTGATTGTCTAGTTATTTTTATAGCTGGCATTAATGGAGTTTAATGTCAGTATATGTTCTAGAAAAAGCAGCAAGGGAACCCCTATACAGTAGCTTGCAATCCCCCAACTCCCCCGCCGGCTGAGGGAGAGAGAGGAGAGACCCCACTCGTGTAGGACCTGATAAAATAAGAAAAATAGAAATTAAGTTTCATGCCTACCATTTAGAGAGCAACGAGACCCCCTAGCAGCAAAGCTACATAGTTAGCTATGTGAGGGTATTTCAAATAAATATATGAGGTTTTATCTAATGGCTAACTAACACTGGAGGACTGCTTAATAAAGACAGACATTCTGAATAAACCCACAGCGCTAAAAGAATTATACGAGTCTCAGAAGCATAACATGGTCATATAAACAGTTATGGAAGCATAGAATTTCAAAACTTTTCTGGCGAACGCAGATAAGGTGATGGGATATCCCCAAATGAGCCAGATATACATGGTTTAAGTATCGCAGGTACCTCTATGTTATACAAAATATAAAATAAGCATAGACAATAGTGAGCAAGCAATAACGTATTTCTGTAGACGAATACAAGACAGCCAAGATTGGCATTAACATCTAAAACTCTATTAATGTTAGTGCTACTTTCATATAGACAGTTCTATAATAATGGCAGACTAATCAACCAATGTCTGCTCTTGATTAGACTAATATTAAGTAAACTAACATTTTCTGAACATGTGTATTATTATTATTATTATCGGTTATTTGTAGAGCGCCAACAGATTCCGCAGCGCTATAAACAAAGGGGGAGTACAACAAAACAATTATAGGGTAGAGGGCCCTGCCAAGAGTTGCACTGTTGTAGTCAGCTCTAAGAAGGTGATCTACGGACAGCTGGACTTTTAGGCTTACATGCTAAGAGGGTTCAGGGGATTGCAGTGGAGGAGAGGAACTGGTATTAGGAAAGGTTAGCGTAGGTTGTATGCGTCCCTGAACAGTAGAGTCTTTAGGGAGCACTTGAAGCTTTTAAAACTAGAAGAGAGTCTTGTGGAGCGAGGCAGAGAGTTCCATAAGATGGGAGCCAGTCTGGAGAAGTCCTGTAAACGGGAGTGTGATGAGGTGACAAGAGAGGAGGAGAGTAGGAGGTCATGAGCAGAGCGAAGGGGACGGGAGGGAGAGTATCTGGAGACAAGGTCTGAGATGTAGCGGGGAGCAGTGCAGTTGAGGGCTTTGTATGTAAGAGTGAGAGTTTTGTGTTTGATCGTAGAGGCAAGAGGAAGCCAGTGAAGGGATTGGCAGAGAGGCGCAGCAGATGAAGAGCGACGTGTAAGGAAGATGAGTCTGGCAGAGGCATTCATTATGGATTGTAAAGGAGCTAGGCGGTAGGAGGGGAGACCAGAGAGGACAGAGTTGCAGTAATCAAGGCGGGAAAGAATGAGAGAGTGGATTAAAATCTTAGTTGTGTCTTGTGTAAGGAAGTGTCTAATTTTAGAGATGTTTTTAAGGTGGAAGCGGCAGGCTGTAGCCAAGGACTGAATGTGAGGAGTGAAGGAAAGATTTGAGTCAAATGTGACCCCGAGACATCGGGCATGCGGGGTAGGGGTAATGATGGAGTTGTCAACAGTTATAGAGATATTGGGGGTGGAGATTTTGGAAGAAGGGGGGAAAATGAGGAGCTCAGTTTTGGAGAGATTTAGCTTGAGGTAGTGAGAGGACATCCAGGAAGAGATGTGAGAAAGACAGTTAGTGACACGGGTTAGCAAGGAAGGAGATAGTTCTGGTGCAGAGAAGTAGATTTGGGTGTCATCGGCATACAGATGATATTGGAAACTGTGGGACTTAATAAGGGAACCTAGTGATGACGTATAGATTGAGAAGAGAAGGGGACCGAGGACAGAGCCTTGCGGTACTCTGACAGAAAGGGGTGACGGGGCAGAGGAGGCCCCAGAGAAGGCTACACTGAAGGTACGGTTTGACAGGTAGGAAGAGAGCCACGAAAGGGCTGTGTCACAGATGCCGAAGGATTGGAGGGTGTGGAGCAAAAGAGGGTGGTCGACAGTGTCAAAGGCTGCGGACAGATCAAGGAGGATAAGCAGAGAGAAGTGGCCTTTTGATTTAGCTGTAAGTAGGTCGTTGGTGACCTTAACAATAGCTGTCTCTGTGGAGTGATAGGGACGAAATCCAGATTGCAGTGGGTCAAGAAGGGAGTTTAACGTAAGGAAATGGGATAGGCGTGCATATACTAGTTTTTCGAGAAGCTTTGAAGCAAGAGGGAGGAGGGAAATTGGGCGGTAGTTGGATGGGGAGGTAGGATTAAGGGAAGGTTTTTTGAGGATAGGTGTGACCAGTGCATGTTTCAATGATGAGGGAAATGTACCAGTGCTGAGGGAGAGGTTGAAAATGTGTGTTAGTATAGGGGTAAGGGTAGCAGAGAGAGAGGGGAGCAGCTGTGAGGGGATAGGGTCAAGGGGACAGGTAGTGAGGTGAGAGCGCAGTATAAGTGCTGAAACTTCGTCCTCAGTAACAGGGGAGAATGAACTAAGTTTCAGGTTATGAGGGTTGTGGTTGAGTGAGAGTATTTGAGGGGGGGAGAGAATGGAATTGTGTTGAGAGCTGATTTCATGTCTGATGGAATCAATTTTGTTAATGAAGTGACTGGCAAAGTCTTGAGCTGACAGAGAAGTTGTATTAGGAAGTGGGGGAGGGCGGAGGAGACTATTGAAAGTGGAGAACAGACGTTTTGGATTTGAAGAAAGATTAGAGATAAGAGTAGAGAAGTAGTGTTGCTTGTGGAGATTAAGGGCAGAGTAGTAGGAGTTCAAGATGAATTTGTAATGAAGAAAATCAGCTGAACTCCGTGATTTTCTCCAATGCCGTTCAGCAGTACGGGAACATCTGCGTAGGTACCGTGTCAGAGGAGTATGCCAGGGCTGGGGATGAGTGTGTGATTTCCTAGCAGTGGTAAGAGGGGCGAGATTGTCAAGGACGGATATAAGGGTGGAATTATAGTGGCAGATAGATTGTTCAGGGCAGGAAAAGGAGGAGAAGGATGAGAGGAGCGGTTGAAGGGAATTAGCAAGTTGTTGCTGATCTAAAGACCTAATGCTTCTGTGAAGTTTGGTGTGAGGAGTAGAAGGTGGGAGAGTTGTAGGAAGGGATGATATGTTGCAGGTAAGGAGATGGTGGTCAGAAAGAGGAAAAGGGGAGTTTGAGAAGTTTGAGAGAGTGCATCAATAGCTAAACATCAGGTCAAGGGAGTGACCGTCTTTGTGAGTGGGAGAATCAGTCCATTGTGACAGACCGAAAGAGGAAGTGAGTTGCAGAAGTTGTTTAGCAGATGAGGCAGTGGGATTGTTAATGGGGATGTTGAAGTCGCCAAGAATGAGGGCAGGGGTGTCTGAGGAAAGGAAATAAGGAAGCAAGGCAGCAAAGTGATCTAAAAATTGAGTTGGGGAGCCAGGGGGGCGGTATATGACTGCAACACGTATAGAGAGGGGAGAGAATAACCGAATCATGTGTGCTTCAAATGAAGAAAATGTGAGTGAAGAGAAGGGCTGTATTTGTTGGAAGGTGCAACGAGAGGAAAGTAAAATACCGACACCACCTCCTTGTCTATTGCCAGACCTAGGAGTGTGGCTGAAATGGAGACCCCCATGTGACAGTGCAGCAGTGGATGCTGTGTCTGAAGCAGAGAGCCAGGTTTCTGTAAGAGCCAGAAGGTTAAGAGAGTGGGAGATAAAGAGATCATGGATAGAAGTTAGCTTGTTGCAAACAGAGCGAGAGTTCCAGAGTGCACAAATGAAGGGGGAGGGGGTTTTAGATGTAAGAGGAATGCGATTAAGGTTACCAGAGTTTAGTTTTTGAAGTCTATTGAAAGGCACACAAGGATGTGAAAGGTTAGGAGGTTGTGAAGGACCAGGATTAGGGGAGATGTCGCCAGCAGCTAGTATGAGCAAGAGGGAGAGTGACGTGAGGTGAGAAGCAGATTTGCAGTAATGAGACTGTTGTTTAACTGAAGTGCAGGGGGGAGAGAGAGTATTTAGGAATAAGTAGAGTTCATGAGTACAAAAGAAAGGTGAGTATAAGAGAGATGGGCTAATGAACAGTGCAGGTGGAGAGGGAAAAGGAGTAACTGAGTAATGTAGTTTGTTGTAGAGACAAGAGGTGGCAAAAAGGAATATGAAGATATTGAGCATTATTCTGAAAGTGGGAACCAAGTAAACACATAAGACACAGTGTTACAGCAGCACTTGCAAAAGGATACAATGAGATACATAAAACAGTATTACAAGAGTACTTGCCTTGTGTCTTGCCCCTTGCCCAATCCTTATTCAATTCTTGTATAATTCTTAAAAATTAATGCCTCACTTATAAAATGTTCACTTTGAAAATGTGAACATATGCTATTGTTAAAAAGTACACAGCCCTGTTACCAATGCACAAACCCCTGTGCAATGCACATCCCCTAACTAGTCTGAAATATATACAGGTAGGGCAGTCAGCTGAGTCCACTAAATTTACTTAATTGCTAATCAAAGACAGTTGGTAAGGCCAATTGGAATGTTAGAGTCTGGTCAGGGTGAGATGAGTTAAGTAAACAGACAATAAAATTTGGAGGGGGTTAAAACTGTGACATAAGAAAACTATAAATTTTAGAGTTATAGCAAGTATTGATAAGGAGTGAGCATCACATGGCAATTAACTAGACATTAGAATTGAGACATTGGGAAAAATCATTTAAAAAAAATGCAGGACTTTATTTTAACAGACTAAATTCAATTGCTCAAACACAGAGGGATTTGTTGTAAAATGACAGAAATGCAGGGAATAGCAAGATATCAGTGCAGGGCCTGAGTTCACGTACCTGAAAGCAGAAGAGACAGTAGGTTAACTCAGCATTCCTTAGCAGATGTCAGTAGGCAGTTTGTTAGTTAGTAACCAGCAGTGTGGAGAGTATTGAGTGTAATTCTTGTATAATTCTTAAAAATTAATGCCTCACTTATAAAATGTTCACTTTGAAAATGTGAACATATGCTATTGTTAAAAAGTACACAGCCCTGTTACCAATGCACAAACCCCTGTGTATCTGTGAACCTCCCATCTCAGGGGTAGATTGAAAAGCTCAGACCAGGATGTGGTTCCGCTTCTGCTACTCTAGCCTGTGGTGCTCGGCTCTGAATAAGCAGTGTGCTGTGCCATGGAATCTCTGCTTTAATGGAGCTTGGCTGTGAGGGGCACTGCCCTTTGCAAAGATCCAGTGGATTTGTCATATTAGGCTCAGGGTACTGTCTAGCTATAGCGCGCACCTCCTTTAGGTCTTGGTACCCGTCTGCTTCACAGGGTAATATGTCTGATGTGTGATGCTCAGTCTCTCCCTCAGACCCACGTTATCGGTGTGTTCCATTTCAGGTCCACGGCAGCTCTCAGCTCCTAAATGAGTGCGTGATGGTGGGCATCTAAAGAGAGCAGTAAGCCCCGCATTGAATATATAATTTGTCTTTCCATAACGGAGCTTAGGGCTGAGATGATGTGTAATGAATGATTATCTGACAACAGCTACAGTGCATTCTCTAAGATGGCAGCTTACTCCATGTAGCATTCACATCAGCCCAATAAATCTTTGTGCCGCTGTGGTGTCTAATACTTTGTCTCAGTGATCTATAATGTTTGCCCTGTGTTCTAGGGCTCAATGAAGAGATACATGAGTGTAAAGAATCCTTAACTTGCTTATAATGATGGGTTATTTGATCAAGCAGCAGCAGCCCTATATAGACATGTCTTGCTGCTTCGGCTGTTGGCTCCGCCCCCCATTTTTTTTATTATTGCATTTTCCATACTGTCCCAACTTTTATGGAATTGTAGTTGTATATTAGGGCTGTGTTATATGGGGAAAAAAAAATCACAATTTTTTTATTTAATATTGTGCATTAAATGGAGACTTACTGAGTGGGCGCATAAGTTTGCAGACTGAATAGGTCACTCCCAGATTGACTAAAGAGCATCAGAAGTTAATACAATATTATGAAAAACTCCAGGTGACCAAATTAGCTAAAACCTCTAAACCTGTTATTACCCACTAATCCCAGGTAAAAGAACCAAAATGTATCAATGTGAGGTAGCGCCTTATGGCTGTTTGGTTGTAGGATAATACTATTTGTCAACCAATATAAAAAATGTATTCATATCAAAGCACTTTTAAATAATTAAATACATAATTGTAATATTCAGTGAAATAACATTACAAAAGACAAAAGGGTCAACATACATACAAAATATACATAAACTAGAGCTTCTAAAAGAACACAAAATATATATAAAATATATAGGGTCTGAAATATATAGGGCATGATTCTGAGTGACCACATCTGTAATAGCTACATATGGCAACCGATAGTGGTTGTGAAGTGGGAGGAAAATCTAATTTTACCCTATAATCTAATGTGGTTCTTGTATATCAACAATTGGTGCACACTCTGTATTACACTTCAAAGTAAAATAAGACGTATTGGGAAGTGTTCATTGGAGAATACAGATCACATGATCTGATTGTATACCACTTGATCGGACTATCTGACAGAGTCAGAGTTGCCAGAGTGAATACTTCTATGTTTGACCAAGATACAGTACTGTACTGTTTCATCTAACTGTGGCAATCAGTCTTGCATACTTGGGTGAGTGAACAAACCCAATACTTATTAAAATTCTAACCAGAGATTGTCACGCCACTCAATCTCAGCGGTGGCTCAGTGTTCTCCTTCCATGGCCGTTGTCATGGTTGTGGTGCTGCATGCTGTCTGCTTTCTCTGATGCTGCTCACAGGTCTGCTAGTGCAAACCTGCACCTATGTAAGTCTCACCTCAATTCCTATACCTTGCCCAAGTATAGGTTGTCTTGTGGTCCTGGGTGCTACTTTTATCTACGGTCTTTGTTGCTACTTTGGATTACTTTTTTGTTGCTAAAACCAGCTTACCTTTGACTAGTCTCTTGCTAAACCCCTGAACTGCTGGATTGCCTTATTGTTGCTGACCTCTGCCTGTCCATGACCATTCTACTGGTTAACCCCTGAACTGCTGGATTTCCTTATTGTTGCTGACCTCTGCCTGTCCCTGACCATTCTACTGGTCAACCCCTGAACTGCTGGATTGCCTTATTGTTGCTGACCTCTGCCTGTCCCTTACCATTCTACTGGTTAACCCCTGAACTGCTGGATTGTCTTTCTGTTGCTGAACTCTGTCTTCATTTGACCACTCTTCTGTTTGACCCTGTTCTACTGATTTCTGGACATCCTACTTGTTGCCGGACTCTGCTTGTCTCTGACCTTTCTCTGCCTTACCCTTATTGCCGTGAAGGTCTACCCTACCTACCGTGAGTACTGCTTAACTAATTTCTTATACTCTCACTTGTTCTGGGATATTTCATTATCCTTCCACTTAACGCCGGGATAAGAAAACTACTGGTCAAGTTTGGTGTGATAGGGAAATATTCCATGAGTATTATTTTATACTTAGGCCATGGACCCAAATGAGGTAGCAAGAGCAATCTCTTTTCAGGTACAAATGCTGGGTACCCATGCCACACACCTGCAAAGTCTGGATTCTAAATTAGAGGCTATTACCGCTATGCTCTCCTCACTTGTTGCAGAGAAAAACACTGCTCCTGTTGCCCCTACTACTAATCCAAACTGGCATGGAACAAGGAGACCTAACTGGAGCTATTTTCCTTGATTTTGCTAAGGCTTTTGACACAGTGGACCATGACATACTACTTCTCAAACTAAAAAACTATGGTATTGCTGATCGCCCATTAACCTGGTTTAAATCATATGTATCGGATCGATCACAATATGTCTCTGTTTCTAACAGTGACTCCCTCCCTCTCCCAGTCATGTGTGGTGTTCCCCAAGGTTCCATTCTCGGCCCCCTACTATTCACATTATTTATAAATGATTTGCCAAATGTCTGCAAATCCTCAACTGTACACATGTACGCAGACGACACGGTAATCTATGCAAACAAATCTGATCTGCCGCAGCTTGAAGCAGTGCTCCAAGACCAGTTCACAGAGGTAGAAAAGTGGATCTCGAAAAACAAACTCTTCATAAACACTAACAAAACTGTCACAATGATCTTTGGAACGGGACCTAAATTACAAAAATTACAAAATTCCCATCTTCGCATCAAAACAAAATCCAATTGCACGCTGACCGCAGTCCACTCTTTTAAATACTTAGGTATGTTGTTAGACCCCAATCTATCTTTTGGACTCCACATAGAAAAACTTGCCTCTAAACTTTATCCAACACTAGGTGCCCTGTACAGAAACAAATCTTGCCTCAGCCCTAGAGTAAAGGAAAAGATTGTACAGCAAATGCTGATACCTATCTTGGATTATGGGGACATAGTATATGCACCTGCTCCGCAAACTCACCTTAATAAACTAAATACATTATATAACTTGTTCTGCCGCTTTGTGCTACAATGTAACTACAGGACCCACCATTGTGACATGCTAAAAGAACTAAACTGGCTGTCGCTGGAATCCAGACGCACCCTCCATCTTTCCTGCCTTGTCTTTAAGAGCCTTTCTGGGAAGCTCCCACCCTACCTGAGCAGAATGCTCTCCCCTGCTATTCCCACCTCCTATAACCTCCGATCCAATAACAGCACATTATTTAGCTTGCCTCAATACAAAAAGAAAGCAGCTCGATCCTCCTTTTCCTACAGAGCGCCACAATTATGGAATGACCTACCTCACACTTTAAAAACTTCCCCAAGCCTAAAATCCTTTAAGAGATCCCTCTATACATATCTCAAAACAGAATGCTCCTGTCATGGTTGATTAAATATTTCGTACCTGCTCTATGTTAAATGTTTGCATATATTGTGTATTATTATTGTTTTTGTATTTTATTGTACCCTATTGTATCAATGCAATGTTTTGTGGTCCCAGGACATACTTGAAAATGAGAGAAATCTCAATGTATCCTTCCTGGTAAAATATTTTATAAATAAAATAAAATAATACTGCAACCTCCTCTCCTGCTTCTGGCAGCATACCACAGATACCATTGCCTAATAAGAATGATGTCACCACTGACTGTATGGGATTTCTCAACCAGTGCAGACTGCATTTCCGCAATCACCCTCATACCTTCCAGTCCCATCAGTCAAAGGTCATCTTTATTATTTCCTTATTGAAGGATAAGGCCCTAGCCTGGGTCTCTCCCCTATTGGAACAAAGTGCTCAATTCCTGAACGATGCTGATACCTTTATTTATGCACTATCTTCTGTGTTTGGGATCTCTGGTCGCACTTCTGCTGCAGAATACTCTCTCTTGGATCTCTGTCAGTGTAATAGATCTGTGGAACAATATGCCATTGATTTCTGCACCTTGGCACATGAGACAAGTCGGGATTGCAGTGCTCTCAGGGCAGCCTTCTGAAGGGGTCTACATGAACACATCCAGGATGAGCTCACTTATAAAGTCCCATTTGTATCTTCCCAGGACATGAATGGAAAACTGCCTTTAACACAAGATCAGGGCATTATGAGTACCTAGTAATGCATTTTGGCTTGTGCAATGCCCCTGCTGTCATTCAAGCTTTTGTTAATGATGTCTTCCGTGACCTCCTAAATCGTTCAGTTATCGTCTATTTGGATGACATCCTCATATTCTCCACCACCCTGGAGAATCATCATGAGCATGTAAAGCAGGTACTTCTTCGCCTCAGAGACAATTGTTCGGTAGCCAAGTTGGAGAAATGCGAATTTGATCAAGTCTAGATTCAGTTCCTTAGCTATGTCATCTCTAAAGAGGGTTTTGCTATGAATCCTACAAAATTAACCGCAGTTATGGAATGGCCTCAACCCACCACATTGAAAGAACTACAGAGCTTACCCTGATCTGCAATTCACCTTAGAGGTTGATGCCTCTGAAATAGGGGCTGGTACAGTGTTAACCCAAAGAGACCTCCAAATCACATAGAGTAGCTTTTTTTTTCTAAACGGTTTTCTCCTGCAGAGATGAATTATGATGTGGGAAATTGTGAACTCTTGGCCATCAAGATGGCTCTTACTGAATGGTGTCACTGGCTAGAGGACACTGCCATTCCCATCCAGATTTTTATGGATCACAAGAATCTGATGTACCTGGAAACTTCCCATCAACTCAATCCTTGACAGGTCAGGTGGGCCTTATTCTTTTCTTGTTTTAACTTCATAGTCTGTTATCTTCCTAGTAGGAATAACAATAAGGCTAACGCACAATCTAGTGATTCCTTGGAAATTCCTACCGAACACATAATTCCTCCCTCTTGTGTAGTTGCTCTATTCTCAAAAGACTGCAACATGCTCAGTAAAATAAACCTCCAGATGCTCCTGCGAGACCTGAGATCCTGTTTTGTACCTCCTGTTCTACGCACTCCTGTGCTATCCTGGTCTCATGATAGCAAGCTATCTGGACATCCTGATTTGACAAGAACATTAAATATGTTTAGTGGCCTACCATGAAGTTTGACTCTAAGGAGTATGTTAAATCCTGCCTGAGTTGTGCTGCTAATAAGACTCCCCAATCCTTGCCTCATGGTTTATTGCAGCCATTGTCCATTCCCAAACAACCTTGGACACACATAACCATGGATTTTTTTGTGGACCTCGCACCTTCTGGCCATCATAAGGTTATCTGGGTTGTGGTGGATCATTTTTCCAGACTTGCTCATGTTATACCATTAACTAAGCTACCCTCTGCCCAAGAATTAGACTCTTTTTCTTTTACATGTTGTTCATGTTAATATCGTTTCTGACAGAGGCCCTCTATTAATCTCTACTTTTTGGAAAGCCTTTTGCAAGTTGATTGGAACCACAGTTTCTTTGTCTTCTGGTTACCATCCCCAAACTAATGGGCTAACAGAGAGTGCTAATCAGGATCTTGAAGCCTATCTTAGAGCCTATGTCAATTCTCTACATACCAATTGGTCTGGATTGTTGCCACTAGACGAGTTGTTAAAGACCACTCACTGACACTCTTCTTTACAATGTTCACCATTTCAAGCCACAGCAGGCTATCAACCTTGTGTCTTTTCTCTTTCCACAGAGTCTACAGGAGTTCCTGCTGCAGAACGTCACTTTACTGACCTCACTACTCATTGGCAAAATATTTGCTCTCAGTTACATTCAGTTAGGACCTAGGTATAACGGCTCTTGCAAGGTTCTCAAAATACTTTATCCTGTTGCCTACAAAGTGGCTTTGCCTAGGACCTTGCGTATACACCCAGTCTTCCATATATCACTGCTCCAGCCTTACATCACGAACAGATAGACTCGACTCAGACCTCCTCCTCCTCCGCTATTAATTCATGGTGTAAAAAATAGAAAACAGGAATATATATGGAATATGATGGTTAGAATACAAACCCTATAGACCACTATTTCCTATTGGAGGCGCTAGTAATACTCATAACCAAACTGATCAGTAATGCACAATTAATATAGATAAGTACATATATAGATATATACAATATTATCCAATGAGGATAAAATGTGGAATAAATACCACAGGAAGAAATAGAACCAGTCCTTAGGTACAACATAGTCCAATGGAAGTCCTTGGTGTCTGGAAAACGTGGAAGGCTGCACTCTGACTTCACCCAATCAGATGAT
Organism: Bombina bombina; assembly: GCF_027579735.1. NCBI lineage: Eukaryota > Metazoa > Chordata > Amphibia > Anura > Bombinatoridae > Bombina > Bombina bombina. Next base: position 1,427,965,066 of record NC_069500.1, read on the forward strand.
AGAACTCTACAGCAAAAAACAAAAAGGACAGAGGCGCCACATGTGCAGATCAATCAACCACCAAATGATCCAATCTTAGAGATACAGGGTGCTCACAAGTAAGGCGGCACTCAGATGTGCCAGTAGAAGCAGGCTGGTATTTAGCAGCAAACCAGCTGGCTGGTATAAGGCCGTCCTCACCACGATCAAATGCTGTATGATACAGCTATTTCCCTGGAACTGTGATGGAAGGAAATATGGAGAGAAGGGCAGTCTTGCCCCTAGGTAGCAGGAAGGGAAACTTAACACCAACCAAACCAGATGTATATGTATAAAAACATATATACATTTATTAAAAGCATACAGAGCAAAATTAAAATATATACCAAAGGTATATCACATCAATGATGGCAAGGTGTAAGATATCTCCCCTGTAAGATACAAGGAATATAATAGCAACACGTTTCTCGGGGGGCTCCCCGTTTCCTCAGGCTTGTATATCCTAATCAAACAAATGCCCTTTAAATAGGGCTTTAGCTACCACATGGTGCAATGACCCCTCCCCTTCCTTCATAACACTGCAACCAATAAAACCCTTCCTCTCCATACACACCCCATTGTAAATATAAGAATAAGTAGGTAGATAAAAAACACTATATAATTTATCTATAGTAGAAATTTGCGTATGTGTCAGAATAATATAGTCAAAAATGGACCCGCTTGTAAATAAAAATGCAATTGTGATTATATTTGCACCAAAGGATGAATATAAATATATTGAATGCGTAGGTGAACAAAGAAATACTTTGTAATAATAAATTGATTTAACTTACACTTTAGTACATTTTTTAAAAAACGATTGTGCCGAAAGATCGCTCACACCTAAAGTATCCTAAGTTTATTTGTGATTAGCAACATGTTGCCGTCTCTTTTGGGCGTATTCAAATGTAATAGCCAATCCCATAACTCAATCCGGGGGGCCCGACACTAAGATTATGTGTGATTGGGTGTTTGGACAAAGCGATATGACGTGTAAATTGGTCACATGTAACGCAGTGACGTGTATCGTTCATCAGACCAGTTAGTCGTGATTAACGTAATGACGTATAATAAGGGGCTAATAGGAGGCTTAGCAGACCAATCCCTTATGACAAAAACCAATGGAAATCTGACAAAATTAGAAAGAAATATGATTGGTCTAAATGGGAAATAGTAGTTAAATAACACAAGAAGACCTATATTTGTGAAAATAAATAGATCATAAATATCGGTAAATGCCGATCTAAAATAATGTAATTGGAAAATAGGGCTAATAACGATATAGCTATGTGAATAATAAACAATGAGTGACTATAAACATGTAAAAGTGTACCTAAGTGTAAAAAAAGTGAAATTGAGACGATAATAACATAATATGGTGAATAAACTACTATAGGTGCCAGGGATGTTGTGCGACGTGTGGTAACTAGATGTAGTAGGGCTAACCTAAACACTATGAAATAATAATAGTGAATAATATATATATATATATATATATATATATATATATATATATATATATATATATATATATATATATATATATATATATATATGTGTATATAATGTGGATCAGCTAACTGAAAAAAAGTGGTGTATCTATGAGATAATAATGAGATACGTGTGATAATAAAAGAGAATGGTGATTAATAAGGAAAATTATAATGGAGCAAATGGATGCGATGCATAAAGCGAGTGGGACAAGGGGAAGTGATTAAAATAATAATAATATGATAGGGCAGTCCTCAACACTATAATAGAGTGTGCATAAATGTGCATACAAATAAATATGTAGATGACTGAATAACATAAGCAATTGATGGAAAATATAATAACAATGGAGGAATGGAGAGTCCGGTGTACAATACATCAATAATAAACAAATAATGTATATACATCTGAGTGCCGCCTTACTTGTGAGTACCCTGTATCTCTAAGATTGGATCATTTGGTGGTTGATTGATCTGCACATGTGGCGCCTCTGTCCTTTTTGTTTTTTGCTGTATAATTCATGGTGAACCAGAGTATGAGGTCGCTAAAATCCTGGACTCCAGATTCAGGAGCAGGCAACTACAATACCTAGTGCACTGGAAGGGTTACTCTGAGGCGGATCATTCCTGGATTCCAGCCCTTGATGTTCATGCTCCATCTTTGGTCTCCAGGTTTCATGCTACTTATCCTTCCAAGTCAAGTTTGGTCCCTGAGGTACCCTTTATAAAGGGGGCTGTGTCACGCTGCTCTGTCTCAGCGGCGGCTCAGCGTTCCACTTCTATGGCTGTTGCCATGGTTACGGCAGTTGTTGTGGTGAGGATTTCACGCCGTTGTAACATACACTGTAGAATGTTGTATCAGAATTTAGATTTAACTACATACCTATTTTACATATGAATATGATTATGTCTCACAGTATGTTATGCTAAAGTTTTACTTAAGAAACTTACATATAACCTGAGTGAGTGAAGTTTAATTTTAGATATGATATTAAACAATATAACTCTTACAATATATTGTATATACATTTACCAGTAAAATGCATTAAGTAATAACATAGCAATATACTGCAGTAAGTGGAGATGTATATATACATGGAAGTTGATAACCGGTAAGAAATCAGTGTATTGTTTATACTGAAAAAGTAAGAGGAAATGTCCCAGATAAAACTTACGTCCACAGATCTGTAGGGAAAGGAGCAGAGTATTATAAGATAGCAATCTGTTATGGCAAAGTTTGTAAAGTTTGTCGAGTAGGAGTAAAACGCTCAGAGCTGCAGCATGGAGCACGGCTGATGAAGACACAGCGTTCTGGACTGCAGAGCGGAAATCGGGTGTCATCACAGGAGTCAGCTGAACTGACAGGCTGCAGGTAGAGAAGGAGAACGAGTGGAAATGCACAATTCCCAGCGGTCTAAAGCTCAGAAGGAGAAGTATGTAAAACGTCAATACCAAGGTATTGAACACTAGATGGCTCTTAAATAGTGAGTAAGGAAGGAATATGTAATTGATTCATAAAGATATATACACAGAATATGACAGCCGTCTGCTTCCTTTGATGCCGCTCACTAGTCTGCTGCCTATGTAAGTCTCACCTCACTTCCTATACCTTGCCCAAGTATAGGTTGTCTTGTTCTCCTGGGTGATACTTTAATCTACTGTCTTTGCTGCTACTTTGGATTGCTTTATTGTTGCTGAAACCTGCTTGCCTTTGACTACTCTCTTGCTTAACCCCTAAACTGCTGGAATGCCTTATTGTTGCTGACCTCTGTCTGTCCCCGACCATTCTACCGGTTAACACCTGAACTGCTGGATTGCCTTAATGTTGCTGACCTCTGTCCCCGACCATTCTACCGGTTAACACCTGAACTGCTGGATTGCCTTATTGTTGCTGAACTCTGCCTGCCTCTGAGCACTCTTCTGATTTTCCCTATTCTACTGATACCTGGATATCCTACTTGTTGCTGGACCCTGCTTGTCTCTGACTTTTCTCTGCTTTACCCTTATTGCCGTGAAGCTCTACCCTGCCTACCGTGAGTAATGCTTACCTCATTTACCTCTCTTGTTCTGGCATATTTCCTTATCCTTCCACTTGATGTCGAGATAAGAAGACTACTGGCCTAGTTTGGTCTGATAGGGAAATACCTCACGAGCATTACAGAGATTTTGGAACAGATCATATATTCTAATTATCAATTCCTTTTAGTCTTGCAATTTACTCATACAGAACTTGTGGTTTATTGAGATACAACAGCAGTATTTACCATTAGATTTATCTAATTTTTTCTATTAAAGTTAGTCACAAGATGAGCATATATGAGCTTACATATGAAAATATTTTTTGTCACATACAGACCCTACATTTTTTGTCACATACAGACAGATGACAAATCTGCAATCCACTAATCGTTGTTGTCCCCCCCCCCCCCCCGGGGGAATTCAGACCCTTTGCACAAATGTCACATCTGGGGGGGACGGGGACGACGACAATGATTAGTGGATGGCAGATTTCTCATCTGTCAATCAATTGATCAATATGGCGGACGGAGGAATGGCGCTTATTGTTATAGCATTAAAAGGTAAAAATCTCAGATCAGTATATACTACACATTTGATGAATGAAAGTCTCATTATTTTTTTAAATTCTATCCTATGACTTGAGTGAGTATGCTAAAGTTCACATTCACTTTAAATATAAAAAACAGTTTCTTCTATGTGAACAACATAGCAATGTAAAGTTTTACTAACAGCTTCAGGTTTAGCACAGTTGGTCCAGTGCACGAGCAATAACTGAGCTCCGCCAAGAAGTCTATAAGGAGATGAAGATAGAGCGGTTGTGATAACAAACATTCTGAAGTTAGCGAGGTTGAGTCCTTTGCTCGTGTGCTAACTTTTTACTTTCAACTTGTAAAACGCTTGCAAACCTGGGCATGCAAGAATTTTAACCTGAGCACATTTAGCACATTTAGCATACAAGCAGTGTGATACTTGTAATCTAGCCCTATTGCTTTTGGTTTGGGGAGCTGTCTTTTTTATTGTATGAAATGTACAATTATTATTTATTTTGCTGACTTTTGCTGTAAAATATGTGCTTCACCCCTTTCCATAAAATTGTATAGTCTAAGTCTGCTGAAAACTGTCTGACCTGGGTCTGTGCAATTAATTACATGATACAATTAATCACGTTATGAGGTTATGCAATATCTGAATCTCATGAGGGTGCAATTATTTATCAAAACAAACAAACTTTACAAAACTGCTTCCTTAACAAATGCTCCAGCCCAGCAGCAGCACTGATCAGTCCTCTAGGGAGGAGGAGGAGGAGCAGGAAGCGTCACATCAGTGTCACAGCACGTAACGCTACTGCCCCCATTTCACGTGCCTCCCTGCATGCCCTGCTACATATGTGTAACTCATAGGTAACTGTCCAGGAATACATGACCAATGTGTAAAGAACCTACGTGTAATATAACCACCAGTGTAATATAACCACTTTTGGTGTAACTTGGAGTACATTTTGCTGTACGTCTTTGTCTTTAACATCTAATATTGATCAAGGTGCTTAAGTGAACAAACAGAAATGTGTACTTAGGGACAATAAACACTTTGAGATGGTTATATAAAATGATAAATCGTATATATAAAAAAACCTTTGGAATACACTTTAATTATTTATTTTGTCCCCTTTGTCTGTAATTTCATTCTGAAATTGTGAGCTTTCCAGTTCCTGTTAAAAATGGAAATGCAGAGCTCTGTTATATTCCACACAGTCATTGGCCTCTATTTATCAAGCCGTCAACTTACTTGCATTCGACGGCACCAATATGCTCGCCTAAGATCACCTAACATCGATGCCACAGACCTGAATACGTTTTCCAAAGTTACCAAAAAAGCTGTCAAAAAGCCGAGCACCAAGTACGGGGCGATGAGCAGTGGACTGTTGTTAACTAACAGTCATCGATCTCGCTGCTCTTCAGCTTTTTCCCAGCTTTAATGGTATACTGTCACTAAACACTGCCACTATACTATACTGTTTTACCTGTAAAATAAAATATAAACAACCCCCCAATAGTAAAACCCACCATCCACACAACCAACCCCCCAAATAAAAAGCTATCTAAAAAACCTATGCTCCCTATTGCCCTGAAAAGGGCATTTGGATGGGCATTGCACTTAAAAGGGCATTTAGCTCTTTTGCAGGCCCAAGTCCTAATCTAAAACTAAAACCCACCCAATACACCATTAAAAAAATCCTAACACTAGCCCCATGAAGATTCACTTACCGGGAGATGTCTTCATCCAAGCTGGGCAAAGTGGTCCTCCAGACGGGAAGAAGTCTTCATCCAGACGGCATCTTCTATCTTCATCCTTTCGGCGCGGAGCGGGTCCATCTTCAAGACATCCGACGCAGAGCATCCTCTTCAAACGACATCTTCTTGCTGAATGAATATCACTTTAAGTGACGTCATCCAAGATGGCGTTCCTTCAATTCCGAATGGCTGATAGAATTCTATCAGCCAATCAGAATTAAGATAGATGTGGGGGGCTGGCGGTTTAGGGGTTAATACATTTATTCAGTTGCGGTGGGCTCCGAGAGCGGCAGAAGAGGGGTTAATACCTTTATGTAGGTGGTGGCGGTATAGGGGGTGGGAGATTAGGGGTTAATAAGTATACTGTAGGTGGCGGTGGGCTCCGGGAGTGGCGGTTTAGGGGTTAATAAGTTTATTTAGTTGCAGTGGGCTCCGGGAGCGGCAGGATAGGGGTTAATAAGTTTATTTAGCTGCGGCGGGGTCCGGGAGCGGTAGGATATGGGTTAATAACATTATGTAGGTTGCAGCGGTGTAGGGGGCGGCAGATTAGGGGTGTTTAGACTCGGGATACACATAACTTTTATTCTCCCATAGGAATCAATGGGATATCTGGCAGCATCGAACATAAGCTTTCTCTGCTTTCAGACTCCCATTGATTCCTATGGCATCCGCCACCTCCAGAGCGGCAGATTGAAAACCAGGTACGCTGAGCCGGAATAGCTGCGAGCGTACCTGGTAGTTATTTGAAAACTAGCAAATGTAGTCAGATAGTGCCAAATTTGCATTCGGAACATCTGTAGTGATGTAAGCATCGATCTGTGTCAGACTGAGACCGGCGGATCGTATGTTACGTAACAAATTTCTACTTTTGCCGGTCTGTAGCCTTTGATAAATAAGGCGAATCAAGCTCTCCACAATTACGCTGCGGAATTCCAGCGTATTTGCGGTTGACGGCTTGATAAATATAGGCCATTGGCTGCACACTCTAGTGACTTATTTAGAACTGTCCCTAATTTGCCACAGCAGAGAAAGTAGCCTAAGTTACAACATGGCGGCTCTCATTGTTTTATACACACTAAAACTTTACACTTATTTTGGCATTAAACAGCTAATGAACTTTAAAAAATAAATCTACATGTTATTCTCAGTCTAATATTTTCTTTGAATGCATCATTCTATCTAGCATTTATTTAGTGTATACTGTCCCTTTAATATTAAATGTAGGAACGCTTAGATGGCTCAGGAGTGTGCATGTGTCTTTAGTACTCTATAGTAGAAGTGTTTTGTAACATTGTATGTCTCAGTCTTAGATATTGTTGCAATCATTACTACTATGGAGTACTAAATATTTGTGCACGCTCCAAAGCTCCTATGAGCCTACCTACATCTACTCTTGAAGAAAGGATATCAAGACAACAAAGACAATTTATTGTTTAAAAATGCATAATCTATCTAAACCATAAAAGTTACATTTTGCTTTTACTGTAATTACAAGCTTATCTTACGCCCGTCCCCTTATATAATTATAATTACACTAACAAAATACACAGATCCCTAAACATCATTCCTATGTTTATTCTTACAGCTCTCTCTCTCAGTTACTACAAATGATTTATCAGCTGCTGTATTAATAAATAAATAAATGATCATTACCGTATATTAATATTCTGCTACAATGTTATATTATCAGCTTATTAGCTACAATGTTATATTATCAGCTTATTAGGTACAATTAAGTGACTTACCTGAATCTGTTTCTTCCATCAGTTTCTCTGCAGTGTACTTCATGTTGGCCTCATATAAAACCTGTATTGTCACCATCAGAGCATTCTCCTCTCCATAACTCTGTATTAAACAGGTTATTGTATCATAACAATGTGCCTCCTTCAGCTGCTTATGTGGGATAGCCACCTTCCCTCTAAACGTCATTGTCACTAACTTGTCTTTAAATCGCTTGAGATCCTCATCACTCAGGTTTATCAGAGTACGGAACAGAATAAATTTTCTTCTCTTCTCATCTGTAAATAGATGTGCAGAGTGACATAAACAGAAGATAAAATCAGTATATTTTCCTATAGTTGCCCTTTAATGACAAACCTGTAAAATTAGAGAGACAAACCAGAGTTCTCACTACAAGCTAAAGCTTTAATAATTATTTCCATAAAATCCTGTACTAAATGTTATAGACTTACATAACCGTTGACAATAGTTAGACATTGTTCCTTATTCAAATCCATATCTGAATCCATGAGTTTCCCCATCAAAACATTGTATATACAGTGGGTATTGAAAATAATCACCTTCCTTGAAAATAATTAAATTTTTGTTACTTTGCAGCTGGAAATAAAGACAGACACAGTTTTAGTTTATCCAGTTGTAATGTCTCCATTTAACATCCAAGTGAAAGATATAACACCAACATGTCAGGCAAAAATAAAGAAAATTCAAAAACAGAATCACTGAGTTGGAAAAAAGATCTCCTCCTTGCGTCAGTATTTCTTGGAACCAACTTTTGCTTTAATTACAGCTTTTAGCCTGTTAGGATATGTCTCTAATAACTTTACACATCTAGGCCCCAAGTTATCAAGGTCTGGCGGACCTGATCTGACACTGCAGATCAGGTCCGCCAGACCTCGCTGAATACGGCGAGCAATACGCTCGCCGTATTCAGCATTGCACCAGCAGCTCACAAGAGCTGCTGGTGCAACGCCGCCCCCTGCTGACTTGCGGCCAATGGGCCGCCAGCAGGGGGGTGTTAATCAACCCGATCGTACTCGATCGGGTTGGATTGTGGCGATGTGTGTCCGCCTACTCAGAGCAGGCGGACAGGTTATGGAGCAGCGGTCTTTGTGACCGCTGCCTCATAACTGCTGTTTCTGGCGAGCCTGCAGGCTCGCCAGAAACGCGGGGCATCAAGCTCCATTCAGAGCTTGATAGATATGCCCCCTAGACTGTGCAATATTTGCAGAACTGCTCCAGTTCCATCACATTTTATGGTGACCGTTTGTGGACTGCAGTCTTCAAGTCATGCCACAGATATTAAATGGGGTTTCTCTTTCAACTACTGTGTGGTATTTTTTTCTGTGTGCTTTGGGTCAGTCATGTTGGAAGGTAAACCTTCTTCCAATGGACAACTTCCTGGTAGAGGGCAACATATTGTGTTATATCTTTCACTTGGATGTTATAAGTTGCACTGAGTAATTGCAACTGGATAAACACAAACTGTGTCTGTCTTTATTTCAGGCTGCAAAGCAACAAAATGTGATTATTTTTTAACGGGGGTGATTCACTTCAATACCCACTGTAAAACCTTGGCTAATTCTTGTTTTCCCTTTATAAGTCATTCCAACCTATTTCAGTGCCTAAATAATCACATTTTTTATCATTACAAGTTGAAAGCAAATGTGATTGATTGAACGCAATTAAATTTAACAAGTGTTAGCATAGCGTAACAGAGTTCTGTTTTGTGAAACAAAAAAGTGTAGCAAAACACATCAAAAATACATTGAAAAGTACAGTTACACTCATAATAACACTATTATTTAAAAAAATTGCATAAAAAAGTTAAAAGTTCTTAAAGATATGAGGTCTCAGGAGCTAGAATTAAAAAGTCTGCAAAGGGCTTTAACATAGAGATATATATACATAAAAACATAATTTATGCTTACCTGATAAATTTATTTATTTCCGGATATGGTGAGTCCATGGAATCATCAATTACTAGTAGGAATATCACTCCTGGCCAGCAGGAGGAGACAAAGAGCACTACATCAAAGCTGCTATATATGTAACTTCCCTTACCCACAACCTTCAGTCATTCAGTGTAAGGAAAAATGGAAAAAGAAGATAACACAAAAGTGTAGAGGTGCCTGAAGTTTTAGAAACAATATTCACCAGGGAGATAGGAAAACAGCACACCTTTGTCTCTCTTTCTCTTCTTCAATGGGGCAAGGAATAAAGGACTTGCCAGGTCCCAAACAATCCAAGAACAAATGTATTCCAGCCACCAAATTTCTTTAAAAGAAAATAAAGGTTCTTTTAAATAAATTTGGTGGCTGGAATACATTTGTTCTTGTTTTAGAAAAAATAACTATCTTAAATAAAGGGTGGGCCGTGGACTCACCATAAACAAATTTATCAGGTAAGCATAAATTATGTTTTCTTTCCTAAGATATGGTGAGTCCACAGAATCATCAATTACTAGTGGGAATCAATACCCAAGCTAGAGGACACAGATAATAAGGGAGGGACAAAACAGGTAACCTAAACAGAAGGCACCACTGCTTGAAGAACCCTTCTCCCATAAGAAGCCTCAGCTGAGGCAAAAGTATCAAATTTATAAAACTTTGAAAAAGTATGCAAAGAGGACCAAGTTGCAGCCTTGTGAAACTGTTTCACAGACACTTCATTTTTAAATGTCCAGGAAGAAGAAACAGCCCTCGTGGAATGAGCAGTGATTCTCTTAGGAGGTTGCTGTCCAGCAGTCTCATAGGCCAAACAAATAATACTCCTTAGCCAAAGAGAAAGAGAAGTAGCCTTAGCTTTCTGACCCTTGTGCTTCCCATAAAAACAAACAAACAAAGCAGAAGACTGATGAAAGTCCTTAGTCGCCTGAAGATAGAACTTCAATGCATGCACAACATCTAGGTTGTGCAATAAACGCTCCTTAGGAGAAAAAGGATTAGGACACAAAGAAGGAACCACAATCTCCTGATTAATATTATTGTTTGAAACAAAACCCTCCAAGATAACATCTTGATATCTAAGGAATCTAAGGAATGCATAGGTTCAAAACAGAGCCCGCTGTAAAACTCTAAGAACAAAGTTAAGACTCGAGGGAGGAGTAACGGGCTTAAACACAGGCCTAATCCTAACCAAAGCCTGACAAAAAGATAGCACGTCTGGTGCATCCGCCAAACGCTTATGCAATGTCAGTATATTTATAAGAATCTTAGCAGTACTCTCCAAATAATATGTCAGTATATGGCAGGGTTATAACACAATATATTTAATAATGATACTTTAAAATAAAAACCCAATAAGATATGCATATACCAAAAACCATAAAATTAATATAAATTCCTGAATTCTTAATTATTAGTTAATATCTATGAACACATTGAAATATATTTGTAGGAACCAGAATATGAATCAATATTATACGTGTTTAAAAACTATTAAAATATGCTATGCAGAGTTCATACAAGTTTACCTTATTCACAATAGAATTTCATTCAGTTAACACAATGAGATTCCAAGATATTTTATTGCTATCATTCAAGCAATACAATTTTAACAGTGCTTAGTTAAACAATAGGACAGTATATATACTCTAATTGAAACACCAGAAATTATATATATATTATTTGTGCCAACAATCAAACTCTGAGTTATAACTCTATATTTGCACAGATAAGCAACTTAGCATTAAGGATATATGTTTAACAATACATAGACTATGAATAAAAACTAAAATACAAACTGCTCTTTTAAATCTCTCAACTATACTTTAAACTGCAGTGACTATGCATATATTTTATTTAAAATTATCACATGTAATTGCATTTTTTTTATATACTTTACCCAGATAAACAATCGATATCCAATATTTCTCAAACAGGAACAATCTCACCTCAGAACACCAAAATTGGGGATATCTGCATATGGAGATCAAAAAGTAGCTGTTGCTTATAACTGCAGGGTTCAGCCAAATGGTTTACCAGTCAAAGTTAAACAGCCAGCCTCCTTTCTCTCTCAATGCTTGGGGTTAAATCATCTGATTTCACCCCTCCCCTTTTTTGATTAGTACCCATCATTGGTGAGATTGGAAACGCCCCACGGAAGCTTGTCTCGGATTGGATATCTGGGATATCTGATTGGATTGGCCATGGGAAATTTCATTTTTAACAGCCAAAAGGCCTTCTGGCTGTAATTCTTGTATCACAACACCGGGGAGCAGCATGACAACAACATAGCAATACATTATAATCATTTCTAACATTTAAACATATTTCTTTAAAATGTGTAATAAATGCCATAATTTTCTTACATTAATAAGTTATACAGGGAGTGCAGAATTATTAGGCAAATGAGTATTTTGACCAAATCATCCTCTTTATGCATGTTGTCTTACTCCAAGCTGTATAGGCTCGAAAGCCTACTACCAATTAAGCATATTAGGTGATGTGCATCTCTGTAATGAGAAGGGGTGTGGTCTAATGGCATCAACACGCTATATCAGGTGTGCATAATTATTAGTCAACTTCCTTTCCTTTGGCAAAATGGGTCAAAAGAAGGACTTGACAGGCTCAGAAAAGTCAAAAATAGTGAGATATCTTGCAGAGGGATGCAGCACTCTTAAAATTGCAAAGCTTCTGAAGCGTGATCATCGAACAATCAAGCGTTTCATTCAAAATACTCAACAGGGTCGCAAGAAGCGTGTGGAAAAACCAAGGCGCAAAATAACTGCCCATGAACTGAGAAAAGTCAAGCGTGCAGCTGCCAAGATGCCACTTGCCACCAGTTTGGCCATATTTCAGAGCTGCAACATCACTGGAGTGCCCAAAAGCACAAGGTGTGCAATACTCAGAGACATGGCCAAGGTAAGAAAGGCTGAAAGACGACCACCACTGAACAAGACACACAAGCTGAAACGTCAAGACTGGGCCAAGAAATATCTCAAGACTGATTTTTCTAAGGTTTTATGGACTGATGAAATGAGAGTGAGTCTTGATGGGCCAGATGGATGGGCCCGTGGCTGGATTGGTAAAGGGCAGAGAGCTCCAGTCCGACTCAGACGTCAGCAAGGTGGAGGTGGAGTACTGGTTTGGGCTGGTATCATCAAAGATGAGCTTGTGGGGCCTTTTCGGGTTGAGAATGGAGTCAAGCTCAACTCCCAGTCCTACTGCCAGTTTCTGGAAGACACCTTCTTCAAGCAGTAGTACAGGAAGAAGTCTGCATCCTTCAAGAAAAACATGATTTTCATGCAGGACAATGCTCCATCACACGCGTCCAAGTACTCCACAGCGTGGCTGGCAAGAAAGGGTATAAAAGAAGAAAATCTAATGACATGGCCTCCTTGTTCACCTGATCTGAACCCCATTGAGAACCTGTGGTCCATCATCAAATGTGAGATTTACAAGGAGGGAAAACAGTACACCTCTCTGAACAGTGTCTGGGAGGCTGTGGTTGCTGCTGCACGCAATGTTGATGGTGAACAGATCAAAACACTGACAGAATCCATGGATGGCAGGATTTTGAGTGTCCTTGCAAAGAAAGGTGGCTATATTGGTCACTGATTTGTTTTTGTTTTGTTTTTGAATGTCAGAAATGTATATTTGTGAATGTTGAGATGTTATATTGGTTTCACTGGTAAAAATAAATAATTGAAATGGGTATATATTTGTTTTTTGTTAAGTTGCCTAATAATTATGCACAGTAATAGTCACCTGCACACACAGATATCCCCCTAAAATAGCTATAACTAAAAACAAACTAAAAACTACTTCCAAAACTATTCAGCTTTGATATTAATGAGTTTTTTGGGTTCATTGAGAACATGGTTGTTGTTCAATAATAAAATTAATCCTCAAAAATACAACTTGCCTAATAATTCTGCACTCCCTGTATGTTCATTTGTACTGGGCTAGATCACAATATTTTTTCTGATTATTTTGATATGAAATATAGTATGTTTTTAAAATTATATTATATCAAAGCAATTATACTGCTAATTATTCCAAAATTGATAGCATTTAAAATCCTTATATATATATATATATATATATATATATATATATATATATATTTTTTTTTTTTTTTCATACAAATACAGCATGCTTCACATTCAGTGTATTTCTTCCTGAATATATAAATTGATGCCCATGACCAATTGTTGCCTGCAACACAAAAAAATAATTGTTAGAGATGATTAAACATTCATATATCTATTTGCATTGTTTATCAATCTCAGCAAATGTTTATCTAATATGAACGCTATCTGTCACTGCTTCTTATGTCCACAATTATCTACATTCATATGCTTAAAAACACAGAGGCTAAGACATTTTATGCTTTTTGTTTGAAGTATGTTTTACTGGAATCTAAGTGCAAGTTATTTTAATCAGTGATATTTGAAATAATAATGCAAGCCATGTGCTTTCACTGTGTGTTACCTTCCCCCAGCCGTATGTCTTCAGTACGTAAATTCAAGTGTCAGAGATTCAGTGAGCCATTGTGTTGTTATCACATGTGCCTGTTAGCATATGTTTGTTTTCAAGTCACAAAGATTTGGGTAAGATATTTCAGAGGGCTTCTTAGCAATATTTTCCATTCAAAACACAGACTATTGACTCCAAATAACCAAGGGGTTTCTTGTAACTTAAATACTATGCTTATCTTTTAATTAGGATAAACATGTCTTCACCCAGCCAAAACCATTTGGCAAGGGGGGGTTGTTTTATAGTGGAATAGAACTGTTGTATCCAAAATTTATGAGACACAATATAGATGGCTTCAGAGCAGAAATAGGGGTCAGCGATCATCTGATAGGGATTTTAAATTCACGCCTCAGTGAGACATCCTTTGGAAAAATATTGATGGGTATTGGCAGCGTTTATTAAGTTCTGGTCTGATGTATGGTACAGTAGATGCTGAGGTAGAACCATTCTTCTACCAGTCATCAGTTCAAAAGGTGACATTTTGGTAGCACTACTTGGAGTTGCTCTTAATGCCATTAAGACAAGAGGAAGTTTTACATCCCAGTCTTTACCCGTTTCACTCACAAACTTTTTGAGGATTCTAACAATGGACTGGTTATAACGCTCTACACCTCCACTTGAGGCAGCTCTATAAGCAATATCGAGCATTCTTTTTACCCCTAATATTTTCCACATTTTGGTCATCATTTCGCTAGTGAAGTGGGTTCCCCAATCTGACTCAATTCCTTTTGGCAAACCAAATCTGGAAAAAACATGATTGATGAGCAATGCTGTGCATGTTTCAGCACTATTGTTAGATGCACTGATGCACTCTACCCATTTAGTGAACAGGCATGTCACGGTTAACATGTATTTGTTACCTCTTGATGACCTTGTTACTGGACCAATAAAATCAATTTGTATATCTGACCATGGCATTACCATCCCCCTTTTCTGCAATGGCGCTCTATGCGTTGGCACAGTGGGTTGGAACTGTGGACAGATTAGACACCCTTGACAGTAGGTTTGAACATCTTTCAACATGTGTGGTCAAAAGGCATAATCACGCAATATTTCATACGTCAGTTTGGCACCACGATGACCAGATGTGGAAGCATCATGGGCATGTTGAAGCATTAGACCTCTGAACTTGGTGGGTACTACCCATTGCTGGATGCCAATTTTGGAGGTTCTAATTAACAAACCATCCTGTAACTTGAATTGTGTTCTGGATTTCTTTGCCAATACAGTCATCTTTTGAGATGGGGTTGCTTTCAGGATCTTCTATGTGTTTATAGATGATGCCTACAATGGGGTCTTCTTTTTGACTAGTGATCAGGTCCTCACTAGAAGAATCCTGACTCCATTGTACCAAGTTAGGCTCACTCTGTTGTTTTGCCTGGTTTCTGGTAATGGCTTCTACCTGAATTGCACCCATTAAGTGGTCAATATTAAGGAGTTCTCCAGTTATGGCTCCCTTTTTGGCTAATGAATCCGCAAGATCATTGCCTTCCTTATCAGGACCTTGAATTTTAGAATGACCCTTGGTCTTTTTCCAGTGTATTGTCAAATCATTGGATACCACCAGATTATCAATCTTGCAGAACAACTTGCCATGCTTGACCGGTTTGTTATTGCTTTTCTGCATGCCATTTCTTTTCCAAGTTGGCAGGTATTCAACAAAACTGTCACGCACATAATTTGAGTCAGTTATGATCACTTCACAAATTCATGAATACCATGTTCAATAGCCATTTCAATGTTTTTTAGAACAGCAGTTAGTTCTTCAACTTGACTGGATCTTGGTCCAATGTTGAAACCTATAGATCTATTTGGGAATCCATTTGCCCAAGTTATACCAATGCCAGCGACTAATCTGTGCTCATTATCAATAGTGGCATGGTAAGAACAACCATCAACATAAACCCAAGGTAATGTTTGACAATTGTCCTCATTGTACATTTTATATGGGGAAAGCAATTGTTCCTTCAGAAAATCATCTTCTGATAATTCTTCCCCAGGATCCTTAGCAGTACAGTCGTGTGCTCAGCATGCCCCTGTATGACTGGATTCTTCTTATTCTGCTTGTAGCGAATTTCTAAAGGCCAGCCTTGTAAGGAAAGAGTCCACGCTGTTATGCGGCTATTTGCCCTTTTTAGGGCTAGAACATCAGGGGTTTTTTTTTTGCCTGTGTAATATTGACTGTGAAACATCAGTCTGCTAGTGTAATCTAATTGCAGTTACCTGCCTGCAGTGCCACCACTCATATCTGTTGTAACAGTAGTGTAAATTAAAAAAAAAAAAACTTTTTTGACTGTGAAACATCAGTCTGCTAGTGTAATCTAATTGCAGTTGCCTGCCTGCCAGCGTGTGTGCCAGGCCCACTTGCCAACTAGTGCCACCACTCATATCTGTTGTAACAGTAGTGTAATTTTTTTTAAAAAAACTTTTTTGACTGTGAAACATCAGTCTGCTAGTGTAATCTAATTGCAGTTGCCTGCCAGCGTGTGTGCCAGGACCACTTGCCAACTAGTGCCACCACTCATATCTGTTGTAACAGTAGTGTAAATTTAAAAAAAAAAACACTTTTTTGACTGTGAAACATCAGTCTGCTAGTGTAATCTAATAGCAGTTGCCTGCCTGCCAGCGTGTGTGCCTGGCCCACTTGCCAACTAGTGCCACCACTCATATCTGTTGTAACAGTAGTGTAAATTAAAAAAAAAAAAACTTTTTTGACTGTGAAACATTAGTCTGCTAGTGTAATCTAATTGCAGTTGCCTGCCTGCCAGCGTGTGTGCCAGGCTCACTTGCCAATTGCCAACTAGTGCCACCACTCATATCTGTTGTAACATTAGTATACATTTAAAAAAAAAAAAAAAACTTTTTTGACTGTGAAACATCAGTCTGCTAGTGTAATCTAAAAGCAGTTGCCTGCCTGCCAGCGTGTGTGCCAGGCCCACTTGCTAAGTGCCACCACTCATATCTGTTGTAACAGTAGGGTAAATTTAAAAAAAAAAAACTTTTTTGACTGTGAAACATCAGTCTGCTAGTGTAATCTAATTGCAGTTGCCTGCCTGCCAGCGTGTGTGCCAGGCCCACTTGCCAACTAGTGCCACCACTCATATCTGTTGTAACAGTAGTGTAAATTTAAAAAAAAAAAACTTTTTTGACTGTGAAACATCAGTCTGCTAGTGTAATCTAATTGCAGTTGCCTGCCTGCCAGCGTGTGTGCCAGGCTCACAGCGTATACTGTGCCCACTTGCCCAGTGGCACCACTCATATCTTGTTTAATAGTAGTGTAAATGTACATTTAAAAAAAAATGACAGGCAGAGGCAGGCCACCCCGCAGGTGCCGTCGTGGTCGTGGTGCTGTGATTCCCTTTGGCCATAGAATAATGCCCAGTGTTCAGAGGCCACGTCCCATGAACTCGAAAAGTTCTGAGGAGGACATAGTTGACTTTTTAACACAGGACACCCAATCTTCTATAGCTTCCACTCCTAACCTTGACGCACCATCCTCCAGCTTATCTTCGGGCACCTCTCAAGTTACCACTCGCCCGCCTGCTGCCACCACCAACACTAGCACCACAGCCGCTTCACTTGATCTGTCAGAGGAGTTTTTTACACATCCGTTGGAAGAAATGAGTGATGCGCAATCATCATTGACAGAGGATGTAGATAACAGTGATATGTCTCAGTCAGGCAGCATTACAGACATGGACGTACAGTGTGATGATGATGATGTTGTACCCGCTGCTGCTTCCTTTGTTGATTTGTCAGATACAAGTGAAGCGGTTGATGATGACGATGCGTCCGTGGATGTCACGTGGGTGCCCGCTAGAAGAGAAGAAGAACAGGGGGAAAGTTCAGATGGGGAGACAGAGAGGAGGAGGAGGAGATGAGTTGGAAGCAGGGGGAGGTCGTTGCAAGGAGCTAGTGGCACAGTCAGACAGCATGCATCGGCACCCGGGGTCAGCCAGACAGCACGCCAATCAACGCATGCTGTTGCCACCACCAGAATGCTGTCATCGCAGAGCTGCCTCTGACAACAGCGATGCCATTTGCAACCTGTGCCAAAAGAAACTGAGTCGTGGGAAGTGCAACACCCACCTAGGTACAACTGCTTTGCGAAGGCACATGACAAACGCCTATGGGATCAACCCATGAGTAGAAGCAGCGCACAAACTGAAAGCCGACATCCTCCTCCTGGTCCAGCATCTTCAGCCACGTCAACCACTGCTGTCCTCCTTGCCCCCTCTCAACCATCCGCCACTCCGTCTCTCTTCCGGAGAAGTTCCTGCTCATCTGCCCACAGTCAGGTGTCTGTCAAGGACATGTTTGAGCATAAGAAGCCAATGTCACAAAGTCACCCCCTTGCCCGGCGTCTGACAGGTGGCTTGTCTGAACTCTTAGCCCGCCAGCTGTTACCATACAAGCTGGTGGAGTCTGAGGCGTTCAAAAAATCTGTAGCTATTGGGACACCGCAGTGGAAGGTACCCGGCCGAAATGTCTTTTCACAAAAGGCAATCCCCAACCTGTACTCGATTGTGCGGATGGAAGTAATGGCATGTCTGGCA
Organism: Bombina bombina; assembly: GCF_027579735.1. Taxonomy (NCBI): domain Eukaryota; kingdom Metazoa; phylum Chordata; class Amphibia; order Anura; family Bombinatoridae; genus Bombina; species Bombina bombina. The sequence goes on from NC_069500.1 coordinate 1,427,983,659, forward strand.
CACAGTGTTGGGGCAAGGGTCCATATGACCACTGATAGCTGGTCTGCAAAGTATGGTCAGGGCAGGTATATCACCTACACTGTGCATTGGGTAAACCTGCTGACGGCTGCCAAGCATGGCTCTGCAGAGGATGAGTTGGTGATACCGCCACGACTTGCAGGCAGGCCTGCTGCCACCTCCTCTACTCCTCCTACTCCATCCTCTTCCATAACCTCCTCGGCTGAGTCCTCTTCTGCTGCTGCATCTTGCTCTACATCAACGGCACCCCCCCAGCTCCGCAGGTACTATTTCACATCCCGGATATGGCAGTGTCACGCCGTCTTGGGGTTGACTTGCATGAAAGCAGAGAGTCACAACGGACCAGCACTCCTGTCAGCCCTGAACGCACAGGTGGATCAGTAGCTGACTCCGCACCAACTGGAGATCGGCAAAGTGGTTTCTGACAACGGAAGTAATTTGGTGGCGGCATTGAAATTGAGCAAGTTGAAACATGTGCCTTGCATGGCACATGTGTGTAATCTGATCGTACAACGCTTTGTGCATAAGTACCCAGGCTTACAGGATGTCCTTAAGCAGGCCAGGAAGGTGTGTGGCCATTTGAGGCGTTCCTACACGGCCATGGCGCACTTTTCCGATATCCAGCGGCGAAACAACATGCCAGTGAGGCGCTTGATTTGCGACAGCCCGACACGTTGGAATTCAACACTCCTAATGTTCGACCGCCTACTCCAACAAGAAAAAGCCGTTAACGAGTATTTGTATGACCGGGGTGCTAGGATAACCTCTGCGGAGCTGGGAATTTTTTTGCCACGTTACTGGGCGCTCATGCGCAATGCCTGTAGGCTCATGCGTCCTTTTGAGGAGGTGACAAACCTAGTCAGTCACACCGAAGGCACCATCAGCGACATCATACCATTTGTTTTCTTCCTGGAGCGTGCCCTGCGAAGAGTGCTGGATCAAGCCGTAGATGAGCGTGAAGAGGAAGAGTTGTGGTCACCATCACCACCAGAAACAGCCTTATCAGCATCGCTTGCTGGACCTGCGGCAATGCTGGAAGAGGATTGTGAGGAAGAGGAGTCAGAGGAGGAATGTGGCTTTGAGGAGGAGGAGGAGGAGGAAGACCAACCACAACAGGCATCCCAGGGTGCTCGTTGTCACCTATCTGGTACCCATGGTATTGTACATGGCTGGGGGGAAGAAGATACTTCAGTGACATCACTGAGGACAAGGAACGGCACATGAGTAGCTCGGCATCCAACCTTGTGCAAATGGGGTCTTTCATGCTGTCGTGCCTGTTGAGGGACCCTCGTATAAAAAAGCTGAAGGAGAATGACCTGTACTGGGTGTCCACGCTACTAGACCCACAGTATAAGCATAAAGTGCCAGAAATGTTACCGAATTACAACAAGTCGGAAAGGATGCAGCATTTCCAAAATAAATTAAAAAGTATGCTTTACACAGCGTATAAGGGTAATGTCACAGCACAATGTGAATCTAACAGGGAAAGAGCTGAAAGTAATCCTCCGACTCCAACGACCATGCCGGCAAGGACAGGACGCTTTACAGACGTGTTGTTGATGGAGGACATGCAGAGCTTTTTAACTCCTATGCATCGCCACCGCCCTTCGAGGTCCACCCTCAGAGAACGACTCGACCGACATGTAGCAGACTACCTCGCCTTAACTGCAGATCTCGACACTCTGAGGAGTGATGGACCCCTTGACTACTGGGTGTGCAGGCTTGACCAGTGGCCTGAGCTATCCCAATTTACAATAGAACTTCTGGCCTGCCCCGCTTCAAGTGTCCTGTCAGAAAGGACCTTCAGCGCAGCAGGAGGTATTGTCACTGAGAAGAGAAGTCGCCTAGGTCAAAAAAGTCTAGATTACCTCACCTTTATTAAGATGAATGAGGGATGGATCCCGAAGGGACTGACATTGGGCAATACATTCGAGTAAAAAAGGCCTGATGAGATGAGCTGCCTTGGGCTAAAAATGGTCCACACGCTGCTGTATTTTATCTTCAAATGCCGGATGACTTGCGTGACTTATCCGCCACCAACTAGGGTTCAAGCCGCAATGTTTTAGGGCACTTTCTGCCTGGGAAACAAACATCAATGTTTCTGGCCGCTGCTACAATACCTGTGGCTTCAAAAACAAAACAAAAAAAAAGACACTTAACAGGATTAAACTTATAGGGATAGTACTACTTAACACACCACCCCTATCTGGTGGCAAATTAGATTGCACGCGCAGTGCCCCAAATATGAAGTAGGAAGACCGACCAAGCATCTTTTTCCATCTCCCGGTTCCTAAAACCCATGCCATATACACATCCCCTGATAGGGGACACCGCAGTGGAAGGTACCCGGCCGAAATTTCTTTGCACAAAAGGCAATCCCCAACCTGTACTCGATTGTGCAAAACGAAGTAACCTTACCATGGGTCCCAGACCACACGTCTTGTAATTCTCTGTCTGTGAAATTATATATCTATCAAATCTATCTAACTATCTATCGTATCTATCAAATGTATATTGCATCTTTTGATCTATGTAATCTATGTATCTATGTGTCAAATCTATCTATCTCGTGGACGGACTGTTTTGTGACAGCCACTTGTGTTTCGGCCAAATGTCCGTCAGACAAATGTCCGTCGGCTAAAAGTCCGGCCACGATTGCAAGCGCAGTGCCCCAAATGTGAAGTAGGAGGTCCGACCAAGCATCTTTTTCCATCTCCCGGTTCCTAAAATCCATGCCATATACACATCCCCTGGTGCCACAACTGCCTCTGGGAACCTTACCATGGGTCTCAGACCGCACATCTTGTAATTCTCTGTCTGGGAAATTATATATCTATCAAATCTATCTATTTATCTATCAAATCTATCTATCTATCTATCGTATCTATAAAATGTATATTGCATCTATTGATCTATCTATCTAATCTATGTATCTATGCATCTATCAAATCTATCTATCTCATGGTCGTGCAAATGGACTGTTTGCGGTTGTTTGCGGTGCATTAAACGGGGAGTTTGGTCTGTCACTGTGAAGCGGGCGTAACCCTTACACTACCTGATCGATACAACATCATACCTGATGTTTTAATGCACGTTATTCCAAACAATTTAGGAATGTTAGGTGATTTATGCCCTTTATTGATTAAAACCAGACTCTGCATAAACTATGTAATTTTCCGTGGGAGTTTTGCCATGGATCCCCCTCCGGCATGCCACAGTCCAGGTGTTAGTCCCCTTGAAACAACTTTTCCATCACTATTGTGGCCAGAAAGAGTCCCTGTGGGTTTTAAAATTTGCCTGCCTATTGAAGTCACTGGCGGTTCGCCTGGTTCGCCTGTTCGCGAACAGTTGCGGAAGTTCGAGTCCGCCGTTCGCGAACGGAAAATTTTAAGTTCGTGACACCACTACTGGTGGGCCGTTTCTACAATAATTTTTTCGCCCTGTACATAGCTGCGTAAATTTTGTAGAGCCCATACAGTAGATAAGAGGGCTTATTTGCAATTGCTAAATTTTATTTCTACTGGGGATAGAGTTTTGCTCGCATAAGCAATGGCTTTGCTTAAATTATCATGCTTTTGGTATAAAACAGCACTCATGCTTACATCTGTGTAACCTGTCTCTAAGAAGAAAGGTTTACCACCTTCAGGGTATGCTAGGCAAGGTGCTTGTGTGAATTTTTTCTTCAGCTCTTTGATGGCTGTCTCTTGAGACTCACTCCAGTGCCATTTCACATCCTTCTTTAGAAGAAGTAGTAGTGGTTTAGCTAACTCTGCATAATTATCAATGAATTTGCGAGAATAATTTGTCATACCCAGGAATGATCTCAATTCCTTTAAGTTAGTTGGGTTTTTAGAATTTACTATAGCTTCCACCTTTTTCTTCTGAGGATTTAGCCCTTCAGAAGTAACTTCATGTCCCAAGAAGTTTACACGAGTGCGGCACCATTGAGCTTTTTGTAGGGATAATTTGACACCTGCCCTTTTAAGTTGACTGAGGACGTGTTTAAGCTCTGCGATGTGTTTTTCAAAGTATGTGCTTTTGATTAAAACATCATCGACATAAGATAAGGTCCCCCTTTCTAGTGCATCAGACATAGCCTTATGTATGAATATAGCAAATTCCTGTCCAGAATGTATGTATCCAAAAGGGAGTCTCTGAAATGCATATTGGACCTTTTGGAATGAGAATGCCAGTTTATACTGGTCCTACTCATGTACTTTTATGGTCCAATTTGGATCCATGCATCTGTGCTAGGCACTGGTCAATGTATGGTACAGGCCAGCCAGACATGTACACTCATTTGTTTAGCTGTCTTAAATCAGCACACAAATGCCATTGTCCATTGGGCTTAAGAACACCTAGAATAGGATTGTTGTAAGAGCTGTGCACCTGTCTAATACCTCTTTCTTCCAAGTTCCTTATGATTTCTGCAAGAGAATCATATGAGGCTAAAGGAAGTCTGTATTGTTTAACAAAGACAGCTGGTGAATTGGGATCTGTTTGTATTCTTGCAATGTGCAAGTCTGTAGTACCACAGTCGTAAGAATCCCTAGCAAAAATATCCTTGTACTCCATCAGGAGTTCTCGCAGCAGTTGGCGTTCATCATCGCTGGAACAGCCATTAGCTAAGGATATTTGCTCTTCGACGATTTGCTGAAATCCTGGAAAGATTTCAGGCTGTCCTATTTCATAGGCTTCTTCTAATCTAGAGGTGAGATCCCCTTGATTTTAATTTACATTGCCCCATGACTCTGGGTATTGGGGTAATCTTGCTGTTTGATCGGCTGATCAAATACTAGAGAAGCTTCTTCAATTTTACAGATGCCTTCCTCTGAGCTGAAGGGAGAAATAGACTGAATAGTAAATAGACCCTCTGGCATAGATGTAAAGGATTGTTCTATTAATTGTTCTTCAGTTAAGTATCCTTCAGGTATTAGCCCAATTACATTATTCTGGAATCCAAAAGTGTAATAACTTGATTCCAGCGCATATCCTATGGTAGTTCCCTTGGATAAGGTTATATCCTGTGGGGTCATGTTATGTACAATAACATGCATTGGAATAGTTCCAATATTTATCATAGGAGTATAGGTCATTGCGATACCTAGATTTTGTATTCTATGGGAGAGGCAAATTAGTGTTTCAGAAGTTTTTAATTTCTGACCTCTTTTTACCTGTAAGGGTAAAAGAAATTTATCAGCCCCAGCAGGAATTATAACATTGTTAGACATCTGCATATTTACAGCATATGATAATTGCTGGTTTGATTTCAGGGCTGCACTTTCATCCTGAAATACTTCAGGGTCCCCCTTTAACCTGCTCCAGAGGCAAAAGTTAATCAAATCTATTTGTATGGCATATCTATGTAAGATATCATTGCCAACGTATATTTGATTATGGGGAGTATTTAAAACTAAAAACAGGTGCTTCACTGACTTATTACCTATAGAGATAGATAATAAGCACTTAGCTGTGATGTTATAGTTTTCAAACCTGTTATCCAGGCCGTGGACACAGTGGTTTTGGGGAGAAAGATATTTAAGCACTTTAGGTTCAGCTATCTGCGCTAATAAGCCTTCGCTATATAGCTAGCTTCCTGTTTTAAGTTCAATTTGACATATTTTGTTGTACCAAGGTCATGCACTTGTATAGGGATAAATAGATCCTCTTTAACTCTCTCAATTCCTGCGAGGTATTGAGCATGCCCTCCCCCCTCTAGAGATTTTATGATCCCCTTGTGGAGAGATATGGTTAATACATCGCCATCTAAGGAAATATTTGCTATCTTTCCGGACAAAATTTTAAAAGTATTACCATCAGAGCCACTTAAAGGAGTCTGATCATCTATTTGTAAAATAGTGATTTCAGGTACAGAGTTATTCCTGAAATGAATCTCCACAGCATCTGGTTTCTCTTCCACCACGTGACAGTTATGTCGGTGGTGAGATATACCAGATTTCTCATAATTAATAGGTCTTTTAACTTTTGACCAAATTACATTATTTATGCAATCAATTATGGTGCTTAATCGCTTCAGGAGATCACTACCAATAATTAAACTATCAGTTGGCAGATCCACTATAATGACAGGGTGTCTTATGACCCTGTTCCCCATTTTAAATTTTAACCATGCCGTACCGTGGACTTTTAGAGAGTCACCCCCAACACCTATTAGAGAACCATCAAATTCTTTTATTTTAGGTTTGTGAGGTGTTAGCTCATTTAGCTGTGTGTAGTACCTGTGGGATAAGATAGTTGCCTGAGACCCAGTATCAATTAATCCCATGATAGGGTTGGAGACTGAATCTTGTAGCTCAGCTAATACATAATACCTCCCTGCAGTTTCTACCATTTCACACATAAAATTGGCATTATCATACATCTGTGGGCTTCGCCACGTGTTACCCGAATCCGCCGTGTTGCCCGATGCAGAGGAAACTTCATACCTACTGGTCTCCTCTATGACAGGGTCCTTGTGTACTGCATCTGTGGAAACAAAGTTAAGAGAACGCTGCAAAGGAAGGTATGTGTTAATGCTTTCTGGCCGAGGTCGCTCGTCATCAAAGCTAAATCGTCCGCTTCCGGTCTGTGGGGAGAGAACACGATTAGTACCATTATTGACATTTATCATTGCATTTGGTATATCTCTCCCCTCCCTTTCAGGTGGTACTGCAGTATTTATGACTGTGCCTGTGGCCCACTGCTGGCCACTGGCTGTACCCCTAAAAAAGGTTGGTTCGGTTGCTGAGCCGTAAGTTTTTGACTCAGATTAACGACTTGTTAGCTCAACCGAATTAGCTGGGCACTAAGCTGATCTACTTGATCGTGCAAGTTACCTCTACCCCTGGGCCTATCTCTTGATGCCCCATAGTAGTGATTCCTGGACCGTTGGGTTCCTTCAGAATCAGGGCCGCTATTTCTATCCTGGCATGGTTGCCCTTGGGGTTCAATTTGTTCAGCATTAGTATTTTGGGGAGCATTATTTACTTGGGGTGTCTGGTTATCCTGAGAATATCTTCACCATCTATTGTATCTACCCTTGCGCGGATACCAACTATTTTGTGGGTATTCTCTTTTGGAGTAATTATTTACCCGAGTATGTCCCCCACTTTGGTTATAGTCTCTCTGCATCTCAGCCCGTGTTGGGGGAGGGGTAGAGTTAAACCTCTGTGGAGATGGCCCGTTTCCACGGGCTACCTCCGCATAGGTTTTCTTTTTAGACTCCAAATTGAGGGGGCTAGGTGACACCCTAGTTTCGGCCACTATTTTAGGATTGGGCTTTCTCTCCCTTTTATCCCCCTGTTCACTGGACTGCTGAATAGAGTATAACTTTGTACTCTCTTTGATCAGCCATTCCAATGAGCAGTTCTCATCAAAATGTCTAGCTAAGTTAATTTTGATGGGTGCGGGCAGTGCTTCAAAAAATAGATTCACAAACTCTGAGCATTCAAATATGGGATTATCTTCAGCCATACTGTACGCACTTTTCAGTATAGAAAGGAACTCGATGGGGCTTTGAGTTGCACTACATTTTAAACCATATACAGCTATTCTCGCTGCAGTTTTAGTGCAATGTTGCCCGAATTATTTTCTGCACTGTCGTTTTGTTTTACTCCAGGAATGAATGTTCATATCCTTTAGTGAAGCAAAGAATTTGTGATATTTACCTTCAAATACACAGGGTAGAAATTCAATTTTTAACTTGTAACTTGTAACACTCATTATAGATAAAGCATTTTCAAAGGCCTCTAAGTGGTCAATTATGGAAGTGGTCCCCCCTTTGGAAAATGGGCATACTGCATTATTTAGGAATTTAATTATTGTGGGGGTGTCATACACTTTATTTAGTACATTACTGGATTTCATTGGGAACTTATTGTTTGAGTTAGGGTGCCTTTCATCTGTCCTATCTTTACTGTGCTGAAATCTTACCCATGTATTTTTATATGGGCTGTCTGAGAAGCTAGTCCCCCTTTCTGACCCGTTATAGTAACTGCCCTCTTCAGCTAAGGTGTAATAATCTTCTTGTCCCCCAAGAGTTAGGTTATTGCCTAGGTGAAAAAGTTACCTCTGGGCATGAATTAGGGCTATAATTTGGGTACTTTTGTCTATCCTCCCGCCTGGTATCTTGAAACTCATTTCTGCCCCAATCCTTAATTGAGTTAAACTTTTCAGCATTAGTGTTATTACTTAAAGGTTCCTTATTACTGCTGATTCGTCTCATTAATCTATTTATTTCCTGTTCATATCCTGTTTCAGCCTCACGATATCTAGATTTTAAAGTTTTATTGTCATCTTGGCATTTTTCATATTCTTCTTTGAAAGCTTTAAATTTAGCCACTAATTTCTGATTATATTTATTTAAGTCAGAAACTTTTTTATTAGCTTCTAGAACCTCTACCTTTCCATGAATAAAGGCTTCTTCAAATTCTCGTAATGACTCATTTTCAACCCTGAGCCGTCCTAATTGTCTGTCCTGTCCTGCCATTTGGCTAGACATCTCACAGCTCAAATACATTAGGATTGACCAAGTTTTGAAAATTAATTCATCACACCCTCTAAATTCTGTTCATTCATTAAGTTGCAATAACATTTGGTATAATTCCCCATCTTCAAACCACATATCTCTAACTAAATCTTTGGCCTTAGCTTTACACCTCTTAATATACATGGATACATCGTCCCCAACATCAAGTCTAGTCACAAGGTGGTTCATGGCTTCTAATTTGAGAGTTTTTGCCTGAACCATCTCATGGACAGAGGATCTTGGGGAGGGTACAATTTCATCATGTACAGAATTGCTAGCATTACTTTTTTCCGTTATTTTAGTGTTGTACTTAATAAGATAAAAAAGCTAATACAATTTTGACAAATAAGAGAGAGGGAAAAAAAATAATATTTTCAAAAATATCAATATTAATTTTGAAATATGAAAAATTAATATTTTTGATTAATTTTGAAATATGAAAAATTAATATTTTTATGAATTTTGAAATATGAAAATTTAATAATTTTATGAATGTTGAAATATGAAAAATTAATATTTTTGATTAATTTTGAAATATGAAAAAGTTATATTTTTATTAATTTTTCAAAAATTAATTTTTAATAATATTTCAAGATATTAATATTAATCTTGAACATGAAAATCAATATTTCAATTTTCCAAAAAAAAAATATTTTCAAAATATTAATTTCGAAATATGAAATTCCTTTCTCTCTCTTATAATAATTTCTATTTACTACAATTATATTATATCAATATGATAAATATTTATAATATCTCAAGCAAAGTGCCTCCATATAATATGTCAGTATATTTATAAGAATCTCAGCAGTACTCTCCAAATAATATGTCAGTATATGGCAGGGTTATAACACAATATATTTAATAATTATACTTTAAATTAAAAACCCAATAAGATATGCATATACCAAAAACCATAAAATAATATAAATTCCTGAATTCTTTATTATTAGTTAATATCTATCTAACACATTGAAACATATTTGTAGGAACCAGAATATGAATCAATATTATATGCGTTTAAAATATTAAAATATGCTATGCAGAGTTCATACAAGTTTACCTTATTCACAATAGAATTTCATTCAGTTAACACAATGAGATTCCAAGAAGATATGTAATTGCTAACATTCAAGCAATACAATTTAACAGTGCTTAGTTAAACAATAGGGCAATATATATACTCTAATTGAAATACCAGAAGTTATATATATTATTTGTGCCAACAATCAAACTCTGAGTTATAACTCTATATTTGCACAGATAAACAACTTAGCATTAAGGATATATGTTTAACAATACACAGACTATGAATATAAAATAAAATACAAACTGCTCTTTTAAATCTCTCAACTATACTTTAAACTGCAGTGACTATACATATATTTTATTTTAAATTATCACATGTAATTGCATTTTTTTTATATACTTTACCCAGATAAACAATCAATATCCAATATTTCTCAAACAGGAACAATCTCACCTCAGAACACCAAAATTGGGGATATCTGCATATGGAGATCAAAAAGTAGCTGTTGCTTATAACTGCAGGGTTCAGCAAAAATGGTTTACCAGTCAAAGTTAGCCAGCCAGCCTCTTTTCTCTCTCAATGTTTGGGGTTAAATCACCTGATCTCACCCCTCCCCTTTTTTGATTAGTACCCATCATTGGTGAGATTGGAAACGCCCCACGGAAGCTTGTCTCGGATTGGATATATGGGATATCTGATCGGATTGGCCCTGGGAAATTTCATTTTTAACAGCCAAAAGGTCTTCTGGCTGTAATTCTCGTATCACAACACCAGGGGGCAGCATGACAACAACATATCAATACATTTTAATCATTTCTAACATTTAAACATATTTCTTTAAAATGTGTAATAAATGCCATCATTTTCTTACATTAATAAGTTACATGTTCATTTGTACTGGGCTAGATCACAATATTTTTTCTGATTATTTTGATATGAAATATAGTATGTTTTTAACATTATATTATATCAAAGCAATTATACTGCTAATTATTCCAAAATTATTAGCATTTAAAATCCTGTATATGTATATATTCATACAAATACAGCATGCTTCACATTCAGTGTATTACTTCCTGAATATATAAATTGATGCCCATGACCAATTGTTGTCTGCAACACAAAGAAATAATTGTTAGAGATGATTAAACATTCATATATCTATTTGCAATGTTTATCAATCTCAGCAAATGTTTATCTAATATGAACGTTATCTGTCACTGCTTCTTAGGTCCACAATTATCTACATTCATATGCTTAAAAACACAGAGGCTAAGACATTTTATGCTTTTTGTTTGAAGTATGTTTTACTGGAATCTAAGAGCAAGTTATTTTAATCAGTGAAATTTGAAATTATAATGCAAGCCATGTGCTTTCACAGTGTGTTACCTTCCCCCAGCCGTATGTCTTCAGTACGTAAATTCAAGTGTCAGAGATTCAGTGAGCCATTGTGTTGTTATCACATGTGTCTGTTAGGATTTGTTTCTTTTCAAGTCACAAAGATTTGGGTGAGATATTTCAGAGGGCTTCTTAGCAATATTTTCCATTCAAAACACAGACTATTGACTCCAAATAACCAAGGGGTTTCTTGTAACTTAAATACTATGCTTATCTTTTAATTAGGATAAACATGTGTTCACCCAGCTAAAACCATTTGGCAAGGGGGCGTTGGTTTATAGTGGAATAGAACTATTGTATCCAAAACTTATGAGACACAATATAGATGGAAATAGGGGTCAGCAATCATCTGATAGGGATTTTAAATTCATGCCTCAGTGGGACATCCTTTGGAAACAATCCTCTGTTTTCAGATGTGGAATATATAGAATATACAGATGATTATCTTTGAAGCAATCTGTCCTTTCTCTGAAATGGTTGTTTAATTTGGGTAGACCAAATGTTTTCTCTAAGATTACTTTGAAAACATGTCTTTGTTCTACAAGCAATCAATGTGATGAGTGAGGGAGGGGGCTGGTTTCTATACAGTGTCCATTTGCAGCTTTTAGAAACTAAATGATATTATTTGATGTACACAGCCACAGATCTATTAATAATAATAAGTATACCTGTGTATATCATCTAATAATATTTCAAATACCTTGACAGCAACAAAATAGACAACACAGAAGTCTGACCTTTCAGAGTAAAAGCTGACAAACCCTTCTCCAGAACCTCCTTGAGAAAAGACAAAATCCTAGGAATCCTGACTCTACTCCAAGAGTAGCCTCTGGATTCACACCAATACAGATATTTACGCCATACCTTATAGTAAATCTTTCTTGTCACAAGCTTATGAGCCTGAATCATGGTCTCAATGACTGACTCTGAAAATTCACACTTAGATAAAATCAAGTGTTCAATCTCCAAGCAGTCAGCTTCAGAGAAACAAGATTTGGATGAAGAAAAAGGAAATACCTCCACCCACAGATTTTCAATGATATATTCAGTTCTGGGGATTGGGATGGCCATTGCAAAACATTGTACTTGTTCCTCTGCATAAATTCCAGAGTAGATTATGAGCAGTGTTTTGGGTCGTCTTGTTGAAATATCCAGCCCCGGAGTAACTTCAACTTTGTGACTGATTCCTCAAAATTATTCTCAAGTATCTGCTGATATTGAGTGGAATCCATGCAACCCTCAACTTTAACAAGATTCCCAGTACCGGCACTGGCCACACAGCCCCACAGCATGATGGAACATTCACCGAATTTTACTGTGCGTAGCAAGTGTCTTGGAACTCTGTGTTCTTTTGCCACCATGCATAACGTTCCTTGTTATGACCAAATAACTCAATCTTTGTTTCATCAGTCCACAGCACCTTCTTCCAAAATGAAGTTGGCTTGTCCAAATGTGCGTTTGCATACCTCAAGCGACTCTGTTTGTGGCGTTTGTGCAGAAAAGATTTCTTCCGCATCACTCTCCCATACAGCTTCTCCTTGTGCAAAGTGCGCTGAATTGTTCAACGATGCACTGCGACACCATCTGCAGCAAGATAATGTTGTAGGTCTTTGGAGGTGGTCTGTGGGCTGTTTTTGACCATTCTCACCATCCTTTGCCTTTGCCTCTCCAATATTTTACTTGGCTTGCCACTTCTGGCCTTAACAAGAACTGTGCCTGTGGTCTTCCATTTCCTCACTATGTTCCTCACAGTGTACAATGACAGCTTAAATCTCTGTGATAGCTTTTTGTAGCCTTCCACAAAACCATAATGTTAAAAAATCTTTGTTTTCAGGTCATTTTAAAGTTGTTGTAAGGCCCCCATGTTGCCACTCTTCAGAGGAGAGTCAAAGAGAACAACAGCTTGCAATTGGCCACCTTAAATACCTTTTCTCATGATTGGGTGCACCTGTTTATGAAGTTCAAGGCTTAATGGGCTCACCAAACCAACTCTGTGTTCCAATTAAGCAGTGCTAGGTAATTACAGGTATTCAAATCAACAAAATGACAAGGGTGCCCACATTTATGCACATGTCTAATTTCGTTTTGACAAATATTGCACATTTTCTGTTAATCCAATAAACCTCATTTCACTACTGAAATATAACTGTGTCCTTCAGTTATTTGATAGATCAAAATTAAATTGCTGATCCAAACACCCAATTATTTATAAATGAAAATCATGGAAATTGTCAGGGGTGCCTAAACTTTTGCATACAACTGTGTATATATATATATATATATATATATATATATATATATATATATATATATATATATATATCATGTACACAAAGTAGACGTACCTGGAATGTAATCCTGGTACCAAAAAGACAGGGTTTCAGCACTCTTTTGAAAAAACTCACAAATCACTTAAATGTAATTAAATAGCTTTAATTGTGGCAGCCAAATCCCACACAACATGGGAATGAATCCATGCAAATATTAAAACACATAAGCATACAAGTTCGGCTCATGAATGACAGTTCAAAGGAACCTGACCGGTCAGGGGTACACGAAAAAACACATCTGTGGCAAAGTATAGATAACCATAGTATTGCTTACACACGGGGTTGTATCGTAAACCACTACACCCAACTGCCTCAGAACCTCCCACGCAATTGTTATGGAAGGTATATCCTGGGCCGATGTATGGACCGGGATCTAAGTGGTAGATATTGCAAAACCCATGTCAGGCACTTTGTAAAGTGTGGTTACACTGTTTGGAATGTATGCAAATACTATAATGTACAAAGTATCGTTTTATATATCAAGTGAGACCTCCTCTGGCTTAGCTACACCCGGCTGCTTACAGCACCCCTGCAAGTATGGGGCTAATTGCTGCGCAGGTTACAAGCGGGATCTAAGCAAGCCAGCAGGTGAGCCCCCTGTTAGGAATTAATGTTAGCATGACTAGCGCCATCTTGTTCTTCGCCGCCATTTTGTCTTAGGCATCCATCTTGGGTAATGAATCTTTTATTATAGTGGTTTATTATGTAGTAAGAAATAAGCTGATGTTAGGGAGACTTGCATAGATATAATAGCCCTGAGAATGACCCTGAAGATGTGCTTGGATGCATTGTTATCTCTACAAGATGTCAAACGGCTGTGATTTGTGCTGGGCTAGGAGGCCCAGTTACTGTTTATCTGTAGTTAGGTATTTCTGTAGAAATGACTCCCTAACACTCCTTTTATTCCAATTATATTTTCTATGAGTTTCTTTGTTCTTATAGAAATACCATGTGAAATGATGTAATTATGAATACGTCACTTGTTAAACCTATATGCTGTAACTCTTGGCTATAAAACAGTGCCTTTCAACTTGCAATAAACAGAATAGCTTTTGGAATCATAGCTGCGTGGTCTGAAATCTATTCTCCTGGACGTCCTGAACAGATAAGTACTGATTTCCAGCTGGTATGGTGTGCCCGATGCCCAGTCCTGAACTGACACCCCCCTCCTGAAACCAATATATAACAGTTTCTGGTGTCAGAATTGTGGAATTTACACTGGGGAGTGGATCAGTGTTTATTTACTCTGCTTTCCCTCTGGGAATCTGAACTTAATTTAGTTGGTTTTGAATATATGATAAAGGGTTAAAAAAGGGATTCCTGCATTAAAGAAAGAAGCAGGGTTTGTGCGAAGGTTTGAGTCCTGTCTCGGCACTTGTGATAAATCCCTCTAGACAGGTTAATAGTCCTGTGCTAGTTCTAGACAGGTATTGTAGTCCTGTGCTAGTTTATAACAGGTATTGTAGTCCTGTGCTAGTTTATGACAGGTATTGTAGTCCTGTCTGGTAAGCGCGCAAGTTAAGTTAGCATGCAATTTGACGGTAGGTAAGTTCCCCGGGCAAATTGGCATTGCTGTGTTGAAGTTTTCCCTATACATTCCTATAGTAGATTTTTGTTACCTATCACTGGAAATTGGATACTAATTTGTTTGCTTGCTTGCTTTTTATTGCTATAATTGCTGTGCTGTTTTGTGCTTAAAATATATATTAAGTGACTGTGCATTTTATTACTGCTGCTCTTTTTGTGTTGTTAAAGAAAAGTTTATTTCAGGCAGAAAGGCACCCACTCTAGAAAGGGAGGGGGGATCATAAAAAAATCTGTCAGTGAGCAGCTGTGTAGAGTCAGTGAAGAGAAATTTAAAAAAAAAACTGTTACAGAAGCTCCGTTAAGTATAATTTTTTTCTTTCTTTTGTTTGCAGTAATGAAAAGTAAATTTTGTATATTTGGATGTGTCATGTGTTATGTGTCTAGTATTATGTGTCAAAGAGTTGCTTAGATCAACAGAATAACAAAATAAAAAAATAAATAAATAAATTTTAAAAAAGGAACGGAGAATGTTTTTTATCCTATTTTGAAATATTTCTAAAATCGTGGGAAGATGGCCATTCCTTACGATTTCGTGGACTTTTCAAATACATTGTAAATTTGGTGGAAAGTTGATCTTATTGTGTCTTATGTGTCTTTAGTATGTTATTTTTAATATTTGTTTTCCGGAGGAAAGGAAAAAAGGGGGGAGTGAATTGCTGGTATGCGAGATGATCTGAGCTTGTGTGTGTGTGTATCGCTGTAAAAATGACGTTGTAATGAGGTATTTTGAAGTCTTATTGTTACAACTTTAAAGACATAAGCATGTTTTAAATATGTGTGTTATTAATAAGCAGTTTTAGTTTTAAGTGATATTTGTTGTATGCAAATAAAAAAAAAACTGTCCACCTGATGCAGCATATAAATATATTGTTTTTGCAAGGAAGCAAGGAAACTAATTAAAGGATTTGTTACATGATAAATGGTTAGTCCTTAAAGGGACAGTGTACTGTAAAATTGTTTTATATTAATGTATTTGTAATGACTTGTGATACAAGCTGAATAGTTTAAAATGTAGGAGAAGTTGCATTTGCAAGTTTGTGTATATATGAAATCTGCCATTTAGTTAGCAGATATTTCATTTGCAGTGTAACTGAATTCTCTCTGTAATGCAAACTGAATTGATAAGTTGTCTACAATCTTAGGCCTAGATTTGGAGTTCGGCGGTAAAAGGGCTGCTAACGCTCCGCGGGCTTTTTTCTGGCCGCACCATAAATTTAACTCTGGTATCGAGAGTTTAATCAAATGCTGCGTTAGGCTCCAAAAAAGGAGCGTAGAGCATTTTTACCGCAAATGCAACTCTCGATACCAGAGTTGCTTACGGACGCGGCCGGCCTAAAAAACGTGCTCGTGCACGATTCCCCCATAGGAAACAATGGGGCTGTTTGAGCTGAAAAAAAACCTAACACCTGCAAAAAAGCAGCGTTCAGCTCCTAACGCAGCCCCATTGTTTCCTATGGGGAAACACTTCCTACGTCTGCACCTAACACTCTAACATGTACCCCGAGTCTAAACACCCCTAACCTTACACTTATTAACCCCTAATCTGCCGCCCCCGCTATCGCTGACCCCTGCATATTTTTTTAAACCCCTAATCTGCCGCTCCGTAAACCGCCGCAACCTACGTTATCCCTATGTACCCCTAATCTGCTGCCCTAACATCGCCGACCCCTATATTATATTTATTAACCCCTAATCTGCCCCCCTCAACGTCGCCGACACCTGCCTACACTTATTAACTCCTAATCTGCCGAGCGGACCTGAGCGCTACTATAATAAAGTTATTAACCCCTAATCCGCCTCACTAACCCTATCATAAATAGTATTAACCCCTAATCTGCCCTCCCTAACATCGCCGACACCTACCTTCAATTATTAACCCCTAATCTGCCGACCGGAGCTCACCGCTATTCTAATAAATGTATTAACCCCTAAAGCTAAGTCTAACCCTAACACTAACACCCCCCTAAGTTAAATATAATTTTTATCTAACGAAATAAATTAACTCTTATTAAATAAATGATTCCTATTTAAAGCTAAATACTTACCTGTAAAATAAATCCTAATATAGCTACAATATAAATTATAATTATATTGTAGCTATTTTAGGATTAATATTTATTTTACAGGTAACTTTGTAATTATTTTAACCAGGTACAATAGCTATTAAATAGTTAAGAACTATTTAATAGTTACCTAGTTAAAATAATAACAAAATTACCTGTAAAATAAGTCCTAACCTAAGATATAATTAAACCTAACACTACCCTATCAATAAAATAATTAAATAAACTACCTACAATTACCTACAATTAACCTAACACTACACTATCAATAAATTAATTAAATACAATTCCTACAAATAAATACAATTAAATAAACTAGCTAAAGTACAAAAAATAAAAAAGATCTAAGTTACAGAAAATAAAAAAATATTTACAAACATAATAAAAATATTACAACAATTTTAAACTAATTACACCTACTCTAAGCCCCCTAATAAAATAACAAAGCCCCCCAAAATAAAAAATTCCCTACCCTATTCTAAATTAAAAAAGTTACAAGCTCTTTTACCTTACCAGCCCTGAACAGGGCCCTTTGCGGGGCATGCCCCAAGAATTTCAGCTCTTTTGCCTGTAAAAGAATAAATACAATACCCCCCCCCCAACATTACAACCCACCACCCACATACCCCTAATCTAACCCAAACCCCCCTTAAATAAACCTAACACTAAGCCCCTGAAGATCTTCCTACCTTGTCTTCACCATACCAGGTTCACCGATCCGTCCTGAAGAGCTCCTCCGATGTCCTGATCCAAGCCGAAGCGGGGGCTGAAGAGGTCCATGATCCGGTCAAAGTCTTCATCCAAGCGGGGCAGAAGAGGATCTTCCATCCGATTGAAGTCATCATCCAGGCGGCATCTTCTATGGTCTTCCATCCGGAGCGAAGCGGCAGGATCCTGAAGACCTCCAGCGCGGAACATCCATCCGGACCGACGACTGAACGACGAATGACTGTTCCTTTAAGGGACGTCATCCAAGATGGCGTCCCTCGAATTCCGATTGGCTGATAGGATTCTATCAGCCAATCGGAATTAAGGTATGAATTTTCTGATTGGCTGATGGAATCAGCCAATCAGAATCAAGTTCAATCCGATTGGCTGATCCAATCAGCCAATCAGATTGAGCTTGCATTCTATTGGCTGATCGGAACAGCCAATAGAATGCGAGCTCAATCTGATTGGCTGATTGGATCAGCCAATCGGATTGAACTTGATTCTGATTGGCTGATTCCATCAGCCAATCAGAAAATTCATACCTTAATTCCGATTGGCTGATAGAATCCTATCAGCCAATCGGAATTCGAGGGACGCCATCTTGGATGACGTCCCTTAAAGGAACAGTCATTCGTCGTTCAGTCGTCGGTCCGGATGGATGTTCCGCGCTGGAGGTCTTCAGGATCCTGCCGCTTCGCTCCGGATGGAAGACCATAGAAGATGCCGCCTGGATGATGACTTCAATCGGATGGAAGATCCTCTTCTGCCCCGCTTGGATGAAGACTTTGACCGGATCATGGACCTCTTCAGCCCCCGCTTCGGCTTGGATCAGGACATCGGAGGAGCTCTTCAGGACGGATCGGTGAACCTGGTATGGTGAAGACAAGGTAGGAAGATCTTCAGGGGCTTAGTGTTAGGTTTATTTAAGGGGGGTTTGGGTTAGATTAGGGGTATGTGGGTGGTGGGTTGTAATGTTGGGGGGGGGGTATTGTATTTATTCTTTTACAGGCAAAAGAGCTGAAATTCTTGGGGCATGCCCCGCAAAGGGCCCTGTTCAGGGCTGGTAAGGTAAAAGAGCTTGTAACTTTTTTAATTTAGAATAGGGTAGGGAATTTTTTATTTTGGGGGGCTTTGTTATTTTATTAGGGGGCTTAGAGTAGGTGTAATTAGTTTAAAATTGTTGTAATATTTTTATTATGTTTGTAAATATTTTTTTATTTTCTGTAACTTAGATCTTTTTTATTTTTTGTACTTTAGCTAGTTTATTTAATTGTATTTATTTGTAGGAATTGTATTTAATTAATTTATTGATAGTGTAGTGTTAGGTTAATTGTAGGTAATTGTAGGTAGTTTATTTAATTATTTTATTGATAGGGTAGTGTTAGGTTTAATTATATCTTAGGTTAGGACTTATTTTACAGGTAATTTTGTTATTATTTTAACTAGGTAACTATTAAATAGTTCTTAACTATTTAATAGCTATTGTACCTGGTTAAAATAATTACAAAGTTACCTGTAAAATAAATATTAATCCTAAAATAGCTACAATATAATTATAATTTATATTGTAGCTATATTAGGATTTATTTTACAGGTAAGTATTTAGCTTTAAATAGGAATCATTTATTTAATAAGAGTTAATTTATTTCGTTAGATAAAAATTATATTTAACTTAGGGGGGTGTTAGTGTTAGGGTTAGACAGCTTTAGGGGTTAATACATTTATTAGAATAGCGGTGAGCTCCGGTCGGCAGATTAGGGGTTAATAATTGAAGTTAGGTGTCGGCGATGTTAGGGAGGGCAGATTAGGGGTTAATACTATTTATGATAGGGTTAGTGAGGCGGGTTAGGGGTTCATAACTTTATTATAGTAGCGCTCAGGTCCGCTCGGCAGATTAGGGGTTAATAAGTGTAGGCAGGTGTCGGCGACGTTGAGGGGGGCAGATTAGGGGTTAATAAATATAATATAGGGGTCGGCGATGTTAGGGGTAGCAGATTAGGGGTACATAGGGATAACGTAGGTGGCGGCGATTTGCGGTCGGAAGATTAGGGGTTAATTATTTTAAGTAGCTTGCGGCGACGTTGTGGGGGGCAAGTTAGGGGTTAAGAAATATAATATAGGGGTCGGCGGGGTTAGGGGCAGCAGATTAGGGGTACATAAGTATAACGTAGGTGGCGGTCGGCAGATTAGGGGTTAAAAATTTAAATAGAGTGGCGGCGATGTGGGGGGACCTCGGTTTAGGGGTACATAGGTAGTTTATGGATGTTAGTGTACTTTAGGGTACAGTAGTTAAGAGCTTTATGAACCGGCGTTAGCCAGAAAGCTCTTAACTCCTGCTATTTTCAGGCGGCTGGAGTTTTGTCGTTAGATTTCTAACGCTCACTTCAGAAACGACTCTAAATACCAGCGTTAGAAAGATCCCATTGAAAAGATAGGCTACGCAAATGGCGTAGGGGGATCTGCGGTATGGAAAAGTCGCGGCTGAAAAGTGAGCGTTAGACCCTTTAATCACTGACTCCAAATACCAGCGGGCGGCCAAAACCAGCGTTAGGAGCCTCTAACGCTGGTTTTGACGGCTACCGCCGAACTCCAAATCTAGGCCTTAGTGTTACGATATGTGAGACTAACAAAAAAAAAAAAAAAAAAGACAAACAGAAGAGAAAATATTTAAAGGGATACAGGCAAACTGATATAAAATCTGAGATTTTAAGGAAATATTTACAGAGAAGACAATGAGGTTTACTGTAAGCCTAACACTAGTATATGTAACTGTGTCAGCAGTTTAAATTAAAGATAATTTTGTAAAATGTCCCTTTAACTAGCCTGCATCCCACTGTGAGTGTGTTTTTATGCTGGTTATGCTTGCTTAGGCTATTTAATGAATGTCAGTATACATTTTTATTATAAGTAAGGCCAATGGCTCATTGGGAATAATTTAAAGGGGAAATTTTATTATTATTTTTTTGTAGAAAGCTTATTTTATTTTTTTTGTTATATACATTTGTTACATTTGGCTAGAGAGCTGCAGAATGGTGAATATCAAATTATAAACAAAGTTAAATCAAATAATTGTGTTGTTATTAAAATTTTGGTTATGTAAAAGTATAGACTGGATTCTAGCAGCTTTTCACAAATTATTTGTGCCACATCTGATTTACTTAAAGGGACAGTCTACCATATAATTGTTATTGTTTTGAGGATGGATGGTCCCTTTATTGCCCATTCCCCAGTGTTGCATGGCCAACACAGTTGTATTGGTATGCTTTTTGCCTTTGTAGTTGCCTTGTGTCTAGGGGCATTCTTCCAGCTCCCTGGTCACATGACTGTGACTGTTTATGGTCTATTGTCTTAAATTTAGCATTGTTTTGTGCTGGATCTTGGATGACCCCCTGTGCCTGAACACAGTGTTATCTATATAGCCCACGTGTATTTTGTCTCTCTGTGTTGGAAAGAGATTTTAAAAAGCCTGTGATAAGAGGCAGCCCTCAAAGGCTTAGAAATTAGCATATGAGCCTACCTATGTTTAGTTTAAACTAAGAATACCAAGAAAAAATCTGATGATAAAAGTAAATTGGAAAGTTGATTAAAATTAAAAGTCCTATCTGAATAATGAAAGTTTAATTTATACTAAAATGTCCCTTTAACAGTGGATTTGCATGGTGCATGTGAGCAGGAGCTATATAGAACAGTGGCTGTATCATTATTATCTAATTATTCCCAAAATTGGATACTTAGGTGTTTGTGTGTTCTTTTGTAAATTTATGGTTAGGGATTTTATTTGTAAATATGCAACTGGAGTTTATTGATCTTCTGAAGTGATTGCATCATTAGTATGATATCATAGAATTGTACATGGTAGAATTTGCAGAACCACGATATAGATGGTTGTTTTAGGATTTTAATTATTTTGTAGTGTTTTGCGAGTGCTGCGTTTCAGGGAATGGCAGTATTGGTTTTGAATTTCAGGTTAATTTTGGTTGTTAAAAGTTTGTGTCGGCTGTTCATGTTTTGTTTTGTAAAATGGACAATTGGTTTAAGTGTTTTCTAAGAGAATGTTGTGTTTTTATTTGTCATGAATGCGTGTGGTAAGGTGCTGTATGAATGGAATATTGCATGTGGAGGTGTATTTGATTTTGCTTGCTATTGAGAATTGTATTCTGCATGCATGAGTGGAGTGCATAATTTGTCTTTTCGTTTTTTGTTATGTTGTGTTTGCGTGCCACATGGGATGTTTCACGCAAACAAGGGGGAAGTATTGATGAGTATTGATGAGTATCTTTATGTGATAGGGGTGATTGTTTTTAGATAAGAAGGTGAACCTAAAACATTTTGAATCTTCTCTTACAATGTTATTGCCTAACCACCAGCTGTGCCCTAATTTTTTCTATATTTGGTTCTTAACACTATATTTGTATTTGCAGGATGAGATCATGCAGCTGTATCCAGAAATTAAAAACACTAACAGAATTATTTTTGAGTTTTTTCCATATTTAGGTAAAATCTGTACAGATAAAATTCCATAAGTGCACTCTTCAAAAGATTAAAGATGGAATGCAAGTAAACCTTTAAAGAAAGAAAAGATGAAGATAAAAGACCTTTTGTCAAGCTTGTTTTAACCACCATACTGCAGTAAAAGTTGCTGAACTATCTTTGGATCCATTATTTGCTTTGCATGCTGGTACCAGCCCCAGAACTGGACTCTGGGTAATCCATGACTGTTTCCTCTGATGTGTGTCGTCAGAACATAAAGACTATCCTTCTCTGGACTGTGCCTTGCCGCTCGATATGGAGGACCTGTTATGCTGTTACAGGGTCAACCAATTAAATTAGGGGAGTATTGTTTTAACTCGATTCCTTATATTGCTTGTTTTGTATTCTCTTGTAGTTGTTTTATTTTTATTGAACATATTAGGTATAAGAGGTCATATGCTTTATTGGTATTAGTGCACATTGTAGTTTATGTGCTTAACAAAGATTCCCTTTAGATAAGTGTAAGTCTAAACTTTGCAGTATTGTAACCTATTGAATGATCCACTGAGTATAGAAAATATGTTTGCACTTTTATAATTTAAAGAAAATGCTGAAATATATCAGAATATTTTAGACCCTCCTCCTTGTGGAACATAATGAGGACATGTCTCAGCTAGAAGTTTATATTAATTAGACAGATAAATATTTGTTTAGGGAGTAGCATAATTATAGTCATATTGATAGTATATTTTCTACATGCCATGGCTCTTATTGGAGCTATGTTATGAAAGCAAATGTATTTTGTTTCCCTTTTATTAATTGGTATTGTACTTGCAATTTGAATTTGGTAATTCCAGATGTTTGTCAAAGAAAGGATTTATCTTACCATACAGAAGTGTTTACCTTTAAGAGATTTTGTAGTTTTAAATGATGTTATGATTGTATTCTTTCCTCATACAGGAGTGTGAGAGAATTTAGGTTGCATAAAATAATTACGGCTAGATTTAGAGTTTTGTCGGTAAGGACCCGCGTAGCTAACGCTGGCTTTTTTCTGGCCGCACCATAAAAATAACTCTGGTATTGAGAGTCCACAGAATGGCTGCGTTAGGCTCCAAAAAAGGAGCGTAGAGCATATTTAACGCAGCTTCAACTCTCAATACCAGAGTTGCTTACGGACGCGGCCAGCCTCAAAAACGTGCTCGTGCACGATTCCCCCATAGGAAACAATGGGGCTGTTTGAGCTGAAAAAAAACCTAACACCTGCAAAAAAGCAGCGTTAAGCTCCTAACGCAGCCCCATTGTTTGCTATGGGGAAACACTTCCTACGTCTGCACCTAACACTCTAACATGTACCCCAAGTCTAAACACCCCTAACCTTACACTTATTAACCCCTAATCTGCCGCCCCCGCTATCGCTGACCCCTGCATATTATTTTTAACCCCTAATCTGCCGCTCCGTAAACCGCCGCTACTTACATTATCCTTATGTACCCCTAATCTGCTGCCCCTAACACCGCCGACCCCTATATTATATTTATTAACCCCTAATCTGCCCCCCACAACGTCGCCTCCACCTGCCTTCACTTATTAACCCCTAATCTGCCGACCGGACCGCACCACTATCATAATAAAGTTATTAACCCCTAATCTGCCTCACTAACCCTATAATAAATAGTATTAACCCCTAATCTGCCCTCCCTAACATCGCCGACACCTAACTTCAATTATTAACCCCTAATCTGCCGACTGGAGCTCACCGCTATTCTAATAAATGTATTAACCCCTAAAGCTAAGTCTAACACTAACACCCCCCTAAATTAAATATAATTTACATCTAACGAAATTAATTAACTCTTATTAAATAAATTATTCCTATTTAAAGATAAATACTTACCTGTAAAATAAATCCTAATATAGCTACAATATAAATTATATTTATAGTATAGCTATTTTAGGATTAATATTTATTTTACAGGTAACTTTGTATTTATTTTAACCAGGTACAATAGCTATTAAATAGTTAAGAACTATTTAATAGCTAAAATAGTTAAAATAATTACAAAATTACCTGTAAAATAAATCCTAACCTAAGTTACAATTAAAACTAACACTACACTATCAATAACTTAATTAAATAAAATACCTATAATTATCTACAATTAAACCTAACACTACACTATCAATAAATAAATTAAATACAATATCTACAAATAACTACAATGAAATAAACTATCTAAAGTACAAAAAATAAAAAAGAACTAAGTTACAAAAAATAAAAAAATATTTACAAACATAAGAAAAATATTACAACAATTTTAAACTAATTACACCTACTCTAAGCCCCCTAATAAAATAACAAAGCCCCCCAAAATAAAAAAATGCCCTACCCTATTCTAAATTACTAAAGTTCAAAGCTCTTTTACCTTACCAGCCCTGAACAGGGCCCTTTGCGGGGCATGCCCCAAGAAGTTCAGCTCTTTTGCCTGTAAAAAAAAACATACAATACCCCCCCCCCCAACATTACAACCCACCACCCACATACCCCTAATCTAACCCAAACCCCCCTTAAATAAACCTAACACTAAGCCCCTGAAGATCTCCCTACCTTGAGTCGTCTTCACCCAGCCGAGCCAAATACTTCATTCAAGCGGAGCAAGAAGAGGTCCTCCATCCGGTAGAAGTCTTCATCCAAGCGGGGCAGAAGAGGTCTTCCATCCGATTGAAGTCTTCATCCAAGAGGCATCTGGCTGATAGGATTCTATCAGCCAATCGGAATTAAGGTAGGAATATTCTGATTGGCTGATGGAATCAGCCAATCAGAATCAAGTTCAATCCGATTGGCTGATCCAATCAGCCAATCAGATTGAGCTTGCATTCTATTGGCTGATCGGAACAGCCAATAGAATGCAAGCTCGATCTAATTGGCTGATTGGATCAGCCAATCGGATTGAACTTGATTCTGATTGGCTGATTCCATCAGCCAATCAGAATATTCCTACCTTAATTCCGATTGGCTGATAGAATCCTATCAGCCAATTGGAATTCGAGGGACGCCATCTTGGATGACGTCATTTAAAGGAACTGTCATTCGTCGTTCAGTCGTCGGCCAGGATGGATGTTCCGCGTCGGAGGTCTTCAGGATCCTGCCGCTCCGCTCTGGATGGATGACGATAGAAGATCCCGATTGGATGAAGACTTCAATCGGATGGAAGACCTCTTCTGCCCCGCTTGGATGAAGACTTCTACCGGATGGAGGACCTCTTCTTGCTCCGCTTGGATGAAGTATTTGGCTCGGCTGGGTGAAGACGACTCAAGGTAGGGAGATCTTCAGGTGCTTAGTGTTAGGTTTATTTAAGGGGGGTTTGGGTTAGATTAGGGGTATGTGGGTGGTGGGTTTTAATGTTGGGGGGGGGGTATTGTATGTTTTTTTTTACAGGCAAAAGAGCTGAACTTCTTGGGGCATGCCCCGCAAAGGGCCCTGTTCAGGGCTGGTAAGGTAAAAGAGCTTTGAACTTTAGTAATCTAGAATAGGGTAGGGAATTTTTTTATTTTGGGGGGCTTTGTTATTTTATTAGGGGGCTTAGAGTAGGTGTAATTAGTTTAACATTTTTGTAATATTTTTCTTATGTTTGTAAATATTTTTTTATTTTTTGTAACTTAGTTCTTTTTTATTTTTTGTACTTTAGTTAGTTTATTTCATTGTAGTTATTTGTAGGTATTGTATTTAATTAATGTATTGATAGTGTAGTGTTAGGTTTAATTGTAGGTAATTGTAGGTATTTTATTTAATTAATTTATTGATAGTGTAGTGTTAGGTTTAATTGTAACTTAGGTTAGGATTTATTTTACAGGTAAATTTGTAATTATTTTAACTATTTTAGCTATTAAATAGTTCTTAACTATTTAATAGCTATTGTACCTGGTTAAAATAAATTCAAAGTTACCTGTAAAATAAATATTAATCCTAAAATAGCTATAATATAATTATTATTTATATTGTAGCTATATTAGGATTTCTTTACAGGTAAGTATTTAGCTTTAAATAGGAATAATTTATTTAATAAGAGTTAATTAATTTCGTTAGATGTAAATTATATTTAACTTAAGGGGGTGTTAGTGTTAGGGTTAGACTTAGCTTTAGGGGTTAATACATTTATTAGAATAGCGGTGAGCTCCAGTCGGCAGATTAGGGCTTAATAATTGAAGTTAGGTGTCGGCGATGTTAGGGAGGGCAGATTAGGGGTTAATACTATTTATTATAGGGTTAGTGAGGCGGATTAGGGGTTAATAACTTTATAATAATAGCGGTGCGGTCCGCTCGGCAGATTAGGGGTTAATAAGTGTAGGCAGGTGGAGGCGACGTTGAGGGGGGCAGATTAGGGGTTAATAAATATAATATAGGGGTCGGCGGTGTTAGGGACAGCAGATTAGGGGTACATAAGTGTAACGTAGGTGGCGGCACTTTGCGGTCGGCAGATTAGGGGTTAATTATTGTAGGTAGCTGGCTGCGACGTTGTGGGGGGCAGGTTAGGGGTTAATAAATATAATATAGGGGTCGGCGGTGTTAGGGGCAGCAGATTAGGGGTACATAAGTATAACATAGGTGGCGGTCGGCAGATTAGGGGTTAAAAAAATTTAATCGAGTGGCGGCGATGTGGGGGGACCTCGGTTTAGGGGTACATAGGTAGTTTATGGGTGTTAGTGTACTTTAGAGCACAGTAGTTAAGAGCTTTATGAACCGGCGTTAGCCCAGAAAGCTCTTAACTACTGACTTTTTTCTGCGGCTGGAGTTTTGTCGTTAGAATTCTAACGCTCACTTCAGACACGACTCTAAATACCGGAGTTAGAAAAATCCCATTGAAAAGATAGGATACGCAATTGACATAAGGGGATCTGCGGTATGGAAAAGTCGCGGCTGAAAAGTGAGCGTTAGACCCTTTTTTGACTGACTCCAAATACCGGAGGTAGCCTAAAACCAGCGTTAGGAGCCTCTAACGCTGGTTTTCACGGCTAACGCCAAACTCTAAATCTAGACCTTAGTAAACTATTAAATGTTTATATCAGATGAGATTGTTGACTATTAAGATCATAGTTGGAGAATTATAAACATTATAGATAGTAGCTGTGCAGAATAAAGCAACACTAGGTTATTTTACTTTTACTAGTCCAAAGTAACCGTGTAAAGAAATTCATTTGAGAGAAAATGTTTTTATTGATTGTTTTATTTTTCATTTTTGCTACAGGGCAGGCCTTAGCATAAGTTTTAGTATAGCCATGCAGCCGCTTGATGAAGTTTAGCAGTTTTCACTTGCTTAATATTCATGAAGTATCATTTAAATTGTATAGAGAAGCTGTGAATTATTCTCTGTAAAGTATCAATGTATTTAGTTTGTATTATATATCAACAATGTTTTGTTTGATTTTAAATGACATAGGATGAAAGTGACGTTTTATTTGGACATAATTGTGATTTTATTTCGGTGTGTACTCATCCTGTACTGTTTCTGTTTGCTTCCTAGACTCCCTGTGACTCGAGTGTTTGCTTGCCATGGGTATCCACTGGCTGCCTTGTCTACCCCATGAACAAACCATCAGATTTCCAGCATCTCCCTGCGGAAGAACACTGGATAAGCACCCCTACTGCAAATGAACTGTTGGAGAACTGTATTATAGCAAAGTGTCAAGGTGCAGCACTCTCAAATGGACAAAGACTGTTCTTAAAGTGCTCAGAGGCCACCTAGAGACAGTTGTGCTGTTGCCATGTCATGCTTTACTGTGGAGAAAGAACTGTTGGACATATTGGGGGGTGCTAGCAATGCAGGTGGAGAAATAAGCAATGCAGCGTTGTTTGGGGGTAGATGGGGGCTAGTTGGGTCTTTGTGCAGATAGACCAGTAGTTTGGGGATGCTGGGAGGTGAACGGAGAGTGTTGGAGGGATCGCACCTATGTGCAGTGACAAAATGTGCCCTATTAGCCTATAAAATTATACCACTACATATGAATATTTTGCTGTATATTATTCTCACATAGAGTCCTGTTACCATAGTATTAAGCTTATACTGTTGTTAAAGGCTTTACTAATTTTCTGCGCCTGTCTATTTTTGTGTTATTCTGTTAGAATAAAAGAGTGGTATGTTAGGAATTATTGTTAGCATGACTAGCGCCATCTTGTTCTTCGCCGCCATTTTGTCTTAGGCATCCATCTTGGGTAATGAATCTTTTATTATAGTGGTTTATTATGTAGTAAGAAATACGCTGATGTTAGGGAGACTTGCATAGATATAATAGTCCTGAGAATGACCCTGAAGATGTGCTTGGATGCATTGTTATCTCTACAAGATGTCAAACGGCTGTGATTTGTGCTGGGCTAGGAGGCCCAGTTACTGTTTATCTGTAGTTAGGTATTTCTGTAGAAATGACTCCCTAACACTCCTTTTATTCCAATTATATTTTCTATGAGTTTCTTTGTTCTTATAGAAATACCATGTGAAATGATGTAATTATGAATACGTCACTTGTTAAACCTATATGCTGTAACTCCTGGCTATAAAACAGTGCCTTTCAACTTGCAATAAACAGAATAGCTTTTGGAATCATAGCTGCGTGGTCTGAAATCTATTCTCCTGGACGTCCTGAACAGATAAGTACTGATTTCCAGCTGGTATGGTGTGCCCGATGCCCAGTCCTGAACTGACACCCCCCTCCTGAAACCAATATATAACACCCCCTGAATATGTACATAAGTAAACAAGTGGGTATAAATAGTAAAGGTAACGTAATTCATACAAAGTTAATTAGATTCACATTGTGTAAATGCACACACATATCCTCAGAAAAAGTCTGCAAAGCAAGATGCACAGAAGTTAGCATAGAGATGTCGCAAGTAGATTAGTATTTTCACATACAGGCAAATGAGAGTCAAGTTGTAATTTGTAAAGCACAGTCTAAGCAAGAAATGTATGACTCCAAGCGAAGACAGGTATCAAGATATTAGTCTCAGTGTAAGGCCAAGCAGCGCCTTCTCCAACTTAACATAATGCCGTTATGTTCTCCAACATGGTCACCTATTCCATATCAATATTTTTCAGGTGTCAACATGTTATGCTTATACGACCTTGCTTTCAGATGTTTTTGTATCCAAAATCCACAAAGGTGTGTATTGTCTCCACTTGTTAGCATTCCATGCCGGTAGCGATTGCCATCGCCAACATCAAACACAGCGGTGCTCCACGTGTATCACATGACCAGGTCGGCTCCACCAATGCCGACGCGCGTTTCACCCGCTCGACTGGAATTCAGACCGGGCTTCGTCAGGGCGTAATACTGCTTTGATCCATGCATCCTGTTTTATAGATCAATGTTGTTGCGCCTCTGCTGGAAGGTGAAAGTTTCACATGCTGCTATAAGCAGCTTTCAATCTTATGTGGTTGCCTTTATTTACAACCTTATGTTTCAAATTTATCGGAAACAAAACCCAAGTTCAAGAAATATTACATATTTTTTCAAACCTTTATACTTGGTTGCTATAAATTAAAAACATTACAATCTGTCATTCAAGAAATGGCATGTTCTTTTCATTGCCTTGTATTCAGTAGAATCTGCTTATTTTTGGTTATGTAGAATGGAGTGTAAAAGCAAAATGCCTCTCCATATCGACACTCCATTCTACCATACACACAGTCTCATAGGAAGCAGGCCATATCCAATTTATCATTGAATGACAGATTGTAATGTTTTTAATTTATAGCAACCAAGTATAAAGGTTTGAAAAAATATGTAATATTTCTTGAACTTGGGTTTTGTTTCCGATAAATTTGAAACATAAGGTTGTAAATAAAGGCAACCACATAAGATTGAAAGCTGCTTATAGCAGCATGTGAAACTTTCACCTTCCAGCAGAGGCGCAACAACATTGATCTATAAAACAGGATGCATGGATCAAAGCAGTATTACGCCCTGACGAAGCCCGGTCTAAATTCCAGTCGAGCGGGTGAAACGCGCGTCGGCATTGGTGGAGCCGACCTGGTCACGTGATACACGTGGAGCACTGCTGTGTTTGATGTTGGCGATGGCGATCGCTACCGGCATGGAATGCTAACAAGTGGAGACAATACACACCTTTATGGATTTTGGATACAAAAACATCTGAAAGCAAGGTCGTATAAGCATAACATGTTGACACCTGAAAAATATTGATATGGAATAGGTGACCATGTTGGAGAACATAACAGCATTATGTTAAGTTAGAGAAGGCGCTGCTTGGCCTTACACTGAGACTAATATCTTGATACCTGTCTTCGCTTGGAGTCATACATTTCTTGCTTAGACTGTGCTTTACAAATTACATCTTGACTCTCATTTGCCTGTATGTGAAAATACTAATCTACTTGCGACATCTCTATGCTAACTTCTGTGCATCTTGCTTTGCAGACTTTTTCTGAGGATATGTGTGTGCATTTACACAATGTGAATCTAATTAACTTTGTATGAATTACGTTACCTTTACTATTTATACCCACTTGTTTACTTATGTACATATTCAGGGGGCTCACCTGCTGGCTTGCTTAGATCCAGCTTGTAACCTGCGCAGCAATTAGCCCCATACTTGCAGGGGTGCTGTAAGCAGCCGGGTGTAGCTAAGCCAGAGGAGGTCTCACTTGATATATAAAACGATACTTTGTACATTATAGTATTTGCATACATTCCAAACAGTGTAACCACACTTTACAAAGTGCCTGACACGGGTTTTGCAATGTCTACCACTTAGATCCCGGTCCATACACCGGCCCAGGATATACCTTCCATAACAATTGCGTGGGAGGTTCTGAGGCAGTTGGGTGTAGTGGTTTACGATACAACCCCGTGTGTAAGCAATACTATGGTTATCTATACTTTGCCACAGATGTGCTTTTTCGTGTACCCCTGACCGGTCAGGTTCCTTTGAACTGTCATTCATGAGCCGAACTTGTATGCTTATGTGTTTTAATATTTGCATGGATTCATTCCCATGTTGTGTGGGATTTGGCTGCCACAATTAAAGCTATTTAATTACATTTAAGTGATTTGTGAGTTTTTTCAAAAGAGTGCTGAAACCCTGTCTTTTTGGTACCAGGATTACATTCCAGGTACGTCTCCTTTGTGTACATGATACATTTAAATTAAGGGTCTGCACCATATTTTACTTTGAGTTGCCTGGACATTAAAGCCCAGATGCAACTAACTAACTCACACTAGCAACTGCGTCCTTTCCTAGCTGTTCTTGATTATATATATATATATATATATATATATATATATATATATATATATATATATATATATATATATATATTTATTTGTGTGTGTGTGTGTGAGAGTGAGTGTGTATGTGTGTATATTGGAGCCTTTGCAGTCTGGATGAAGACTTCTGCTCGTCTGGAGGACCTCTTATTCCTGGCTTGGATGAAGACTTCTGCCCATCTGGAGGACCACTTCACCCGGCTTCGTTGAGGACTTCGGCCCGGTTGGATGAAGACTTCTCAAGGTAAGGTGATCTTCAAGGGGTTAGTGTTAGGTTTTATTAAGGGGGGATTGGGTGGGTTTTAGAGTAGGGTTGGGTGTGTGGGTGGTGGGTTTTAATGTTGGGGGTATCATATTTTCTTTTACAGGTAAAAGAGCTGATTACTTTGGGGCAATGCCCTGCAAAAGGCCCTTTTAAGGGCTATTTGTAATTTAGTATAGGGTAGGGCTTTTTATTTTTTTGGGGGGCTTTTTATTTTATTAGGGGAATTAGATTAGGTGTAATTAGTTTAAAAATCTTGTAATTATTTTATTATTTTCTGTAATTTAGTGCTTGTTTTTTTTCGTACTTTAGATGATTGTATTTAATTGTAGTTAATTTAGAGAAATAATTTAATTATAGTGTAGTGTTAGTTGCAATTGTAACTTAGGTTAGGTTTTATTTTACAGGTAAATTTGTCTTTATTTTAACTAGGTAGTTATTAAATAGTTAATAACTATGTAATTATATTTAAGTTAGGGAGAGTTAGGGTTAGACTTAGTTTAAGGGGTTAATAACTTTAATATAGTGGCAGCAACATTGGGGGTGTCAGATTATGGGTTAATAAATGTAGGTAGGTTGCGGCTTCATTTGGGGGTGTCCGATTAGGGGTTAATAATATAATGTAGGTGTCCGCGATGTCGGGGCGGCAGATTAGGGGTTAATAAGTGTAAGATTAGGGGTGTTTAGACTTGGGGTTCATGTTAGGGTGTTAGGTGTAAACATAAAATGTGTTTCCCTATAGGAATCAATGGGGCTGCGTTAGGAGCTGAACGCTGCTTTTTTGCAGGTGTTAGTTTTTTTTCCAATCGGCTCTCCCCCATCGATTCCTATGGGGAAATTGTGCACAAGCATGCTACCGTATTGAGGTATAATTTTGCTCTCTGCTCACTTTTCTGCGGCTAACGTCGGGTTTGTAAAAACCTGTAATACCAGCATTGTCTGTAGGTGAGCATAAACTGCTTGTTCGCACCGCACCACTGTTACTGCAAAACTTGTAATCTAGGTGTATGTGATCCGGTAATTCCTATTTGCACTCATAGACTTTCTATGCCAGACTATTTGAATTATCGGACTTACCTAAACATACTAAGCACACTCTAATGGAGCAGCTTGTCACAAAGACCGAGACTGGTAAATCTCTCCGTAACACGGAGTTCTGACACGCCTTCCTCCTACATCATCTCAAGTGTGCGTACGGAACAGAGTACTGCTCTACCATCGGAAGTTCAGTGATCCATTGCAACATTATCCGGAGGTCTTAGCTAAGACTGTACAGCCTCATATCCTCAGCAAAGGGTTACCAAGTAGAGCTGCAACTTCCTAAAGGTAAAATACTCATAGCTCATGTAACAGTCTGGTATAAGTAATTTGCATAACCCTGCTCACATCAAGTTGTTACATTTACACTTGGTGTCATTGTGTTACAAAGTATCTTTTTTCACTCAAGCAGAGAGAGATCTTTTGATTTCGACTGATCTACTGCAAAGTGATACAATAACATATTTTCCTGCAGTTGTGGTCCACAAGCTTCACTGAATCCACATTCAGGCCTGACACCAATAGAAATTCCTTCCATTTCCTGTCTAATTTTAATAGCTAATGGTTCTATTGCCAGATTGAGAGAGGGCAACCTTGTCTCGTCCCCTGTTCAAGTTTAATGTTGGATGTTAATTCCTGATTTACGATTATATTATAAATGGGATTTTTATAGATAAGTTGAATAAGTGAGGTAATATTGCCAAGAAAAAATAAATTTATGCTTACCTGATAAATGTGTTTCTTTATTGACACGGTGAGTCCACGGATCATCATAATTACTATTGGGAATATCACTCCTGACCAGCAGGAGGAGGCAAAGAGCACCACAGCAAAGCTGTTAAATACCACTTTCTTACCCACAAGCCCCAGTCATTCGATCAAAGGGAAAGGAGAAAGGAAGTAGTATAAGGTGCAGAGGTGCCTGAGGTTTACAAAAAAATAAACTGTCTGAAAATACAGGGCGGGCCGTGGACTCACCATGTCAAAAAAAGAAACAAATTTATCAAGTAAGCATAAATTTAATTTTCTTTCTAATGACACGGTGAGCCCACGGATCATCATAATTACTATTGGGAATCAATACCCAAGCTAGAGGACACGGATGATAAGGAAGGGACAAGAAAGGAAACCTAAACAGAAGGCACCACTGCTTGAAGAACCTTTCTCCCAAAAATAGCCTCAGCAGAAGCAAAAGTATCAAATTTGTAAAATTTAGAAAAAGTGTGTAAAGATGACCAAGCGGCAGCCTTGCAAATCTGATCCACAGAAGCACCATTTTTGATAGCCCAAGTAGAAGAAAAAGCCCTCGTAGAATGAGCTGTGTTTTTCTCAGGAGGCTGCTAACCAGCAGTCTCATATGCCAAGTGAATAACACTCCTCAACCAACAAGAAAGAGAAGTAGCCGTAGCTTTCTGACCTTTACGTTTCCCAGAAAAAACAACAAATAAGGAAGTAGACTGGCAAAAAAATTGTGATATAAGGTGGCGCAATTTGGCTTGCTATTCCCAATTAAATATATATCAAATTTTTTAAAAGTTGCAGGTCATTAAACATACCTGAATCTATATATTCCTCTTGGAAAAATGACCGCAAAACAAAGTTGATTCAAAAAGTATATACAGTTTTATTAATATTTCTTTTAAAAACAATTGTGTATCGCTATAAAACTCGGCACCGGTGTCTACTAAAATTCAGAGCTTAAATGATAATAAAATATACAAATGTATCTTTATATCTTTCTTTTTTGTAATTGTATGTGATAAAGTTAAAACCTTTACAATGTTGCTAACAGAAATGTGTCTGCATTTCATATAACCTTTTCCTTCAAGATATACAAGAATGGATTGAGCTCCAAATTTATATAATTTATACAATATATATTCAGAGTTAATATCGCAGTGAGCCCAGTTTTTAGGGGAATAAGTTAGGGAATGTCATTCGTTAAAAGACCATTTGGCCCAATGTTACCTTAAAGTGTATCTGAGTGATTACACTATAGCGGTGAGTCCGTAGTGAAAAGGAATTGTTGTACAAATGATCCCCAACAAATCTCCGATGGTATCTGAGCTTTTACTGTTTTTCTTTCACCGTTCCTTTAGATTCTTGCTCAGTGACTTTCAATACTGATGATCCTCCTTTCGGTCAGTGACTGATCGCCTCCTGCTGACGTGACCGCTCCTCCTGGGGTGTCTCTTATCGGTTTTTCTTTCTGCGGTCTGTGGTTAACTGCTTTCTGCTACTGCTCCTGATTAATGAGCCCTTCAATGTTAGGGGTCACTTGTTGCTCCTCGGTGCGGTCAAGTGGTATACCGCTAGTGATTGGAAATAGCGGTAATTCTTACCAGACTTGAAAGAGGTATATAAATGTTCAAGAGTGCGCAAAATAGCTCTGTTTGCTCCTTATTCACCTGTTCACCACAATCAGTGTGGCTGGTTCTCTGGTATCAACGCGTTTTGACTGGGCAGCCTTTCTCAAGATACCAGTTGGGTGGATTCCTGGCTATTTAAAGCCTGTTGATTAACTCTTTAATTGCTGTTCTTGTTTACAGATACCGTATTACTGTTGGGGCATATTTAGTTATGTTATTACATTGTGAAAGTAATATATAGAGTATAAGATATATTTGTATGCTTAAAATTAAAGAAAATCTTATCTTTATCTTCAAGTTGTCTATAATTTATTTTTCTATTTTTTTTTTTTTTAAAAACTTCATATCATCTAAGTATTCAATTTTTTCTAAATTTACCATATATTACAAATTGTATATTAGGGTATATGGCAACCTAAAAATATGTTCTCCACTGTACTATTGTGGTCATAAAAAATACCAACAGGAATATGTAGATACATATGGATCTTGGCACTGTAAATAGCGCTATGGTCAAAACCTTATAATATTGTTAAGGTTTTTCTGATGCTGTTTTGTAATGAGGTTCGTGGGTCTAGAATAAATTTTGAAATGTTTATATTAAAATCACTGTAATGTATTTATGTTCTTGGAATTTTAGTAATGCTTAATTTAAATTATTTAGGGACCTCCGGTGTTTATTTTTATATTCAGAGTTTAGTGGTTCTTTAATTGTATGTTAAAGCTTGTGTATCCTAATGTTTCTGAAATTATATTAACCCATAATGGGGAATATGATTGTATAGTGAGATCCACTCTATGATTCTTAATTCTTAAAGGGACTTAAACTTATAATTCTTAATTAATAGTTCAGGTGTAAATTTGGTTGTTAAGGCATATATTCTAGTTGGATTTTTCCTATATAGTGGAATTAGCCGTTTCTACAGTTAGAGTCATGGTTAGCAACGTGTAATTTCCATAATGTGACTAATTACATTATATGATGGCATTAAGATCTAATTCGCTATTTAGGCCCTTAGGGTACAAGGTGCCCATTTTGAAAATTAGTTCTGCCTCTTGGTATAATAGTCTCTTTTCTAGATTACCTCCTCTTCCATCTGCTTTAACTTTCTTTATACCCCAAAATTTCATGTCATTTGGGTTACCTCTGTGAAATTGTTTAAAATGGGCATAGAGTTTAGTGTTATCTTTCTCTTTTTCTATGCTATGGATATGTTCCCTTATTCTTTCTTTCTTTCTTTCAATTTTCTATCAGTTTGGCCTAAGTATTGAAGCTCACATGAGCATTGTAATAGATATATGACATTGGTGTCTGTACACCTGATAGTGTCGTTTATCCTAATTTCCTTTTGAGTCATAGTTGATTTTACCATTTTGGTCTTAGTACTATATTTACAGGATTTACATTCGTGACAAGGGAAAAATCCTGATACTTTTTCATTTCTAAGATTATATTGGTTTACACAAGTTGTAGATTTGAACTCACTAGGAGCTAGAATGTTTTTTAGGATCGTAGCCTTCCTAAATATTATGTCGGGTCTGTATTTAAATATTTTCCCTATTATGGGGTCACTTCTGGCTATGTGCCAGTGTTTTTTTATAATGTTTTCAATTTGTTTGTGTTGACTTGAAAATGTGGTTATAAATGGGATGTCATAAGGATCTTTTTCTTCTTTGTTTTTATGATTTTGTCCTCCAGTAGTGTCTTTCTATCTAATTCTCTGACTAGTTTATTTGTATCTACTAATGATTTAGGATGATATCCTCTTTTTTTGGTCCTAAGACCATTTGCATATTGTATATAGAACAATACAAGCAATCCCTACCTTAAACAGATTTCCAAGGGACCTATGGGTCAGTTTCAAATACCGTAGCAATAAAAGAGAGTATATAAACCTTAGATTTGAGTTGTAAATGTGTATCTCTGTTTACTCTATATGTTAAAAGCACAAGATTTTTTTTTTTTTTTTTTTTTTTCCGTCTCTGCTTTTTTGTCTTAAACAGTATGTTAACCTGAAGGAAATCACATAATCATAATAGGTCAGTCAGAAACACGATTTTCATTCCAGTATGTAATTTTAACCTTAAGTTGTACATTAAACACACTACACTCTGCCTGAAATTGTTAAGCTTTTGTCATATATAAAATATATTATACCCTGTTGGAAATCTCATTTAGCAGCTATGCGCTTCATACATAGAAACTAGAATCCCTCTGTTAAATAATGATCATAGCGAATGATTATTTATGAGGGAAGCAAGGACGTAAGAAATCCGGTTTGTTTGTTTTGTCAAGGCTTTTACAGCCTATAGTGCTAAGGAAGCACATTAAACACAGACAACCAATCAGATTGCAGGAATTTAACACACCCCTAAATCAGCCAATAGCACATACATTCTGGCTTGAGCCCTCAAATTAGAACCTATGAGTGCTGGGTATTACAACATGGCCAATAGCTACATAAATAATTCGACAAGAATACAATATATGCAGTAGTAAATAATCACCTAATATGCATCATAAAGTTTCATCATTTATTAAGTATAAATATAGAAACAGATGTTTTAAATGGATACTTTACAAGTGTTTTAAACGGACAATTTTTTGACACATTTTTTTGACATTTCACAAAGTGTTTTAAACGGTCATTTTTTTATAAACAAATCTACATAATTGGACTTTTATTTTTGACAATGCTCATATTATTTTTGCTGAGTCTGAAAAAACAAGCAGATTGCCTGGGTAACTATAAGCTTTGCTATGCTCTCTCTAACCCAGGAGAAAAAGAAGATTGTTGTTTTCACGTCCTGTTCTACTACACAGGGGTTAACTTCACCTGTTAATCAGCAAGGTATATAACAGTCTAGGTCCTTACCTCAAACCAGTCTTGAGAAAGGTCAGTGGAGACCGAAACCGGTTGACTGGTAAGGAGTATTTTAATTGTGATCACATTAAGAAGCCATCTGCACTATTGTTTGCCTTTCCTTTTTTGGCAGGTAAGGGACAACATTGCAAGTTGGAATTATTTGTTAACTACTGCCCAAGAAGATTTCTACATAATCAGCAGTTGGGATCCATATTGAGATAGACTATAGCAAGATTCTTATTATCCAATTTGAATATTTATTTGGACTTTTAAGCATTTTATGTTATATCTTCTGTTTTTTAACCCAATGTTGTTATATTGTCTCTTTTAATTAACATCTCGAGGCTCTTTGAGCAAGTCCCTTATATCTAGCTCAGCAACTCTGAGCCCTTTAGATTTGTATTTTAGGGTATCAATTTAGAGCCTGTGTTCAATTTCAATCCAATCACAAAGTTTTGCCACTATTCAGTGTTATAATAGATATTTGTTCACATCACATCACAGTTTGCAAGCAGAAACACATTTGAACACACGTTAAAGTTGTGCTGTTGTTTTTATTTGGTTCTATTTATGCTTTATGTTTGCATTAGTTGATTTGTCAAAAATTCACTTGTATATCGTTTTATTTTGAATTCATTGTTTATTTTGAAAATAAGGTTCACACACCCCTGCAATATTTTTCTCACATTTTTTCACTTGTTAGGATTTACACAACCTCAGGTCTTATATTTTGAATTCAGGTTCTAGACATTCCTGTAACATTTTTTGTCCACCTGTTAGGATTTACATAATTTTGGATAAACACATAGACAAACCCCCAATTCTAGATGATAGAATTCTATCAGCCAATCGGAATTAAGGTAGAAAAAATCCTATTGGCTGATAAAATCAGCCAATAGGATTGAACTCGCATTCTATTGGCTGTTCCAATCAGCCAATAGAATGCGAGCTCAATCCTATTGGATGATTGCATCAGCCAATAAGATTTTTTCTACCTTAATTACGATTGGCTGATAGAATTCTATCAGCCAATCGGAATTCAAGGGACGCCATGTTGGATGACGTTATTTAAAGGACCAGTCATTCAGTCGTCGGATCAAAAACGAAGAGGATGCTCCACGTCGTCGGGCAGCAGATTAGGGGTTCATAGGTATAATGTAGGTGGCGGCGGTGTCCGGAGCAGCAGATTAGGGGTTAATAATATAATGCAGGTTTCTGCGATGTTGGGGTGGCAGATTAGGGGTTAATAAGTGTAATATTAGGGTGTTTAGACTCAGGGTTCATGTTAGAGTGTTAGGTGTAGACATAAATTTACTTTCCCCATAGGAATCAATGGGGCTGCGTTAGGAGCTGAACGCTGCTTTTTTGCAGGTGTTAGTTTTTTTTTAGCCGGCTCTGCCCCATTGTTTCCTATGGGGAAATCGTGCACGAGCACGTTTAGCCAGCTCACCGCTACCGTAAGCAGCGCTGGTATTACAGTGAGATGTGGAGCTAAATTTTGCTCTCCGCTCACTTTTCTGTGGCTAACCCCGGCTTTGAGAAAACCTGTAATACCAGCACTGTTTGTAGCTGAGCGGTGAGCATAAACTGCTCGTTAGCACCGCAAGCGTTACCGACAAAAACTCATAATCTAGCCGCAATACTTTAACCATAAAGTCCTGCACTACAAAACAGAAAAGCCGGACATTTTTGTGCCTAACTTGATGGCCTGAAGAGAAGCGTCCGCAATGAAGGAATTAGCCAACTTTAAAGCTTTAATTCTATCCTGAATTTCCTCCAGAGGAGATTCATGTTGAATAGAATCAGACAACGCATGAAACCTATATGCAGCCGCACTGGTAATCATAGCAATACACACAGCAGTTTGCCATTGGAACCCCTGGTGAACATAAATCCTTTTAAGCAAAGTCTCTAACTTCTTATTCATGGGATCTTTAAAAGAGCAACTATCCCCAATAGGAATAGTGGTCCTTTTAGCCAAAGTGGAAATAGCTCCCTTTACCTTAGGAACCGTCTGCCAGGATTCTTTAAAAGAATCGCAATAGGAAACATCTTCCTAAAAATAGGAGAAGGAGAAAAAAGGAATTCCAGGCTTCTCCCATTCCCGTGAAATAATTTCTGAAACCCGATCTGGAATAGGAAAAACTTACGCCACAGAAGGAACATCAAAAAATTTGTTAAGTTTACTAGCCCTCTTAGGAGTAACTATGACCATCGAATCAGAGTCATCCAAGGTAGCCAAAACCTCCCTGAGTAACAAACGGAGGTGCTCCAGCTTAAATCTGAAAGCAACAACCTCAGAATCAGCCAAAGCAGACACACTTTAAGAGTCTTAAATTTCACCTTCAGACGCTACTGAAACATCTTCTTCCTCAGTCCTGTGAGAAGAAGCATTAGACATCACTGCAACAGAATCAGAAATATTTTTGCGCTTACCCTGCAACACAGGAAAAGCAGACAAGGCCTCAGATACAGCAGAGGATATGTGAATAGACAAATCCTGCAAAGGAAAACCAACATGAAATAAAATGCAGGGCCCTGCATGTAAAGAGGATTGAGTTTGGGATTAATGGGGAGAAAGCTGCGCTACAGCTTGAACAGGAGAGTCCTGAACAACAGTCTCTTAGAAAATGAAGGCTCTGGGGCATATTTATCAAGCTCCGAATGGAGCTTGATGCCCCGTGTTTCTGGCGAGCCTGCAGGCTCGCCAGAAACAGCAGTTATGAAGCAGCGGTCACAAAGACCGCTGCTCCATAACCTGTCCGCCTGCTCTGAGCAGGCGGACAGACATTGCCGGCAATCAACCCGATCGAGTACGATCGGGTTGATTGACACCCACCTGCTGCTGCTGGTGCAATGCTGAATACGGCGAGCGTATTGCTCGCCGTATTCAGCGAGGTCTGTCGGACCTGATTCGCACTGTCGGATCAGGTCCGACAGACCTTGATAACTTGGGGCCTCTGTATCAAAAAGTCTATCCCTATACTGAAGTGTTCTCTCTATACACGAAGAACAGAAAGGGATAGGTGGCTCCACATTAGCATCAAGGCATAAAGTGCAAGTAACATCTTTCAAGTCCTCTTGATCCATCCTAACACAACAAGCAAATTCAAAAAGATAAAAAAAAACTGCAGCAGCAAAAAAAAACCTAAAAAAATATATTATTTAAACGTTACTGTCCCTTTAAGAGACAAATGTTACAAAAAAGAACCCTGCAGCACTATGCACCTCAACAAGCCTTGCTGAGGTGCTTACCTGACCTCCCACAGACAGGATAAAAGGATAGCGTAGCAGAGAAGATCCGGACTCTCCCACTGTAACCACCCGCTCTGACCGCTCTAGAAACCAACACCGGAGCCAACAGGAAGCCTAAGCAAACACTTCCTGCTCAAACCGCGTGCAAAACTCGCGCCATAGAAGCCCCGCCCATCGTGGGCGTATGCAAACACCTCCCGGCCGACATTACAACAGACAGATGCTGGGAGGAAAAAAAACGGCCAAGTTAACTGTCAGCAGATTTAAGACTGACAAGAAACCAAACCACTACATGCCCAAATAAAAAACACACTAATAAAAGGAGCCAACAGAGCCAAAAATATAAAAATAAAAATTGTCTGCTATACATAAAATCAGACTGTCCTCTCACAGTGCACATAAAAACTGCCTACCTATAAAACCTGCACAAACAGGTTCTCCAAGGATTACCCCATAAGTGCCAACATTTTCTGGACCCTCAGAAAAATTTAAAAAACAGCACTTACCTCCCTGATAATCTGCCCGGCAGTAAGGCAGATCACTAGGTTTGAAAGGTTTCCTTCCTAACATTGACCTGTGGAAAATGAAAGAAAAAGACAAACGGCTAGATTACGAGTTGTGCGTTAGGCTTAAAAAGCAGCGTTGGCCGGTCCTAACGCTGCTTTTTAATGCCTGCTGGTATTACGAGTCTTGCAGGTACAGGTGTACCGCGCACTTTTTTGGCCAGACATGGAAATACCACAAATCCACTTACGTAAATTGTGTATCCTCTTTTTTTCAATGGGACTTGCATAGCGCCGGTATTATGAGTCTGCCAAAAAGTAAGCAGTAGACCCTCTCCTGTCAAGAATAGTACCGCATTTAAAAGTCAGTAGTTATGAGTTTTACACTACAACGCTGTAGCATAAAACTCTTAACTAAAGTGCTAAAAAGTACACTAACACCCATAAACTACCTATTAACCCCTAAACCGAGGCCCTCCCACATCGCAAACACTAAAATAATTTTTTAACCCCTAATCTGCCGAACCGGACATCGCCGCCACTATAAGAAATATATTAACCCCTAAACCGCCGCACTCCCGCATTGCAAACACTAGTTAAATATTATTAACCCCTAATCTGCTGTCTCTAACATCGCCGACACCTACCTACATTTATTAACCCCTAATCTGCCGCTCCCAACGTCGCCGCCACTATATTAAAGTTATTAACCCCTAAATCTAAGTCTAACTCTAACCCTAACACCCCCTAACTTAAATATAATTTAAATAAATCTAAATAACTATCATTAACTAAATTATTCCTATTTGAAACTAAATACTTACCTATAAAATAAACCCTAAGCTAGCTACAATATAACTAATAGTGATGTCGCGAACTTAAAAATTTCGGTTCGCGAACG
Organism: Bombina bombina; assembly: GCF_027579735.1. Lineage (NCBI taxonomy): Eukaryota > Metazoa > Chordata > Amphibia > Anura > Bombinatoridae > Bombina > Bombina bombina. Next base: position 1,428,026,267 of record NC_069500.1, read on the forward strand.
GCGGACTCAAACTTCCCCTATTGTTCGCAAACCCGCGAACCGCGTGAACCTCCATTGACTTCAATAGGCAGGCGAACTTTAAAACCCACAAGGACTCTTTCTGGCCACAATAGTGATGGAAAAGTTGTTTCAAGGGTACTAACACCTGGACTGTGGCATGCTGGAGGGGGATCCATGTCAAAACTCCCATGGAAAATTACATAGTTGATGCAGAGTCTGCTTTTAACCCATAAAGGGCCTAAATCACCTAACATTAATAAATTGTTTGTAATAACGTGCTTTAAAACATCAGTTATGATGTTGTATCGATCAGGTAGTGTAAGGGTTACGCCCGCTTCACAGTGACAGACCAAACTCCAAGTGTAACGCACCGCAAACAACCGTAAACAGTCCATTTGCACAACCACGAGATAGATAGATTTGATAGATAGATACATAGATTGCATAGCTCAATAGATGCAATATACATATGATCGATACAAATTACATAGATCAATAGATGCAATATACATTTGATAGATATGAATTACATAGATCAATAGATGCAATATACATTTGATAGATACAAATTACATCGATCAAAAGATGCAATATATATTTTAAAGATACGAATTACATCGATCAATAGATGCAATATACAGGGAGTGCAGAATTATTAGGCAAATGAGTATTTTGACCACATCATCCTCTTTATGCATGTTGTCTTACTCCAAGCTGTATAGGCTCGAAAGCCTACTACCAATTAAGCATATTAGGTGATGTGCATCTCTGTAATGAGAAGGGGTGTGGTCTAATGACATCAACACCCTATATCAGGTGTGCATAATTATTAGGCAACTTCCTTTCCTTTGGCAAAATAGGTCAAAAGAAGGACTTGACAGGCTCAGAAAAGTCAAAAATAGTGAGATATCTTGCAGAGGGATGCAGCACTCTTAAAATTGCAAAGCTTCTGAAGCGTGATCATCGAACAATCAAGCGTTTCATTCAAAATAGTCAACAGGGTCGCAAGAAGCGTGTGGAAAAACCAAGGTGCAAAATAACTGCCCATTAACTGAGAAAAGTCAAGCGTGCAGCTGCCAAGATGCCACTTGCCACCAGTTTGGCCATATTTCAGAGCTGCAACATCACTGGAGTGCTCAAAAGCACAAGGTGTGCAATACTCAGAGACATGGCCAAGGTAAGAAAGGCTGAAAGACGACCACCACTGAACAAGACACACAAGCTGAAACGTCAAGACTGGGCCAAGAAATATCTCAAGACTGATTTTTCTAAGGTTTTATGGACTGATTAAATGAGAGTGAGTCTTGATGGGCCAGATGGATGGGCCCGTGGCTGGATTGGTAAAGGGCAGAGAGCTCCAGTCCGACTCAGATGCCAGCAAGGTGGAGGTGGAGTACTGGTTTGGGCTGGTATCATTGTGGGGCCTTTTCGGGTTGAGGATGGAGTCAAGCTCAACTCCCAGTCCTACTGCCAGTTTCTGGAAGACACCTTCTTCAAGCAGTGGTACAGGAAGAAGTCTGCATCCTTCAAGAAAAACATGTTTTTCATGCAGGACAATGCTCCATCACACGCGTCCAAGTACTCCACAGCGTGGCTGGCAAGAAAGGGTATAAAAGAAGAAAATCTAATGACATGGCCTCCTTGTTCACCTGATCTGAACCCCATTGAGAACCTGTGGTCCATCATCAAATGTGAGATTTACAAGGAGGGAAAACAGTACACTCTCTGAACAGTGTCTGGGAGGCTGTGGTTGCTGTTGCACGCAATGTTGATGGTGATAAGATCAAAACACTGACAGAATCCATGGATGGCAGGCTTTTGAGTGTCCTTGCAAAGAAAGGTGGCTATATTGGTCACTGATTTGTTTTTGTTTTGTTTTTGAATGTCAGAAAAGTATATTTGTGAATGTTGAGATGTTATATTGGTTTCACTGGTAAAAATAAATAATTGAAATGGGTATATATTTGTTTTTTGTTAAGTTGCCTAATAATTATGCACAGTAATAGTCACCTGCACACACAGATATCCCCCTAAAATAGCTATAACTAAAAACAAACTAAAAACTACTTCCAAAACTATTCAGCTTTGATATTAATGAGTTTTTTGGGTTCATTGAGAACATGGTTGTTGTTCAATAATAAAATTAATCCTCAAAAATACAACTTGCCTAATAATTCTGCACTCCCTGTACATTTGATAGATACGATTGATAGTTAGATAGATTTGATAGATAAATAGATAGATTTGAAAGATATATAATTTCCCTGACAGAGTATAACAATAAGACATGCGGTCTTGGACCCGTGGTGTGTTAAGTAGTACTATTCTTAGCAGTTTACTACTACCTGTTACTCCCCCTATCGGGGTAGGTCTATATGGCCTGCATTTTTGAAACAGGGAGATGGAAGAAGATAATTGGTCTGTCCTCCTACTTCTAATTTTTCAAAAACACAAGTGGCTATCTCAAAACAGTCCGGACGCGAGATAGATAGATTTGATAGATAGATATACATAGATTGATAGTTAGATAGAATTGATAGAAGATAAATAGATAGATTTGATAGATATATAATTACTCTGAAAAAGTATAATAATAAAACATGCGGTCTGGGACCCATGGTAACTAGGTTGTGTTAAGTAGTACTATTCTTAGCACTTTAATCCCTGTAACTCCCCCTATCGGGGGAAGTCTATATGGCCTGCATGATTACCCTGACAAAGTATAACAACAAGACACGCGGTCTGGGAACCATGGTAACTAGGTTGTGTTAAGTAGTACTTTTCTTAGCAGTTTAATCCCTCTTACTCCCCCTTTCGGTGGAGGTCTATATGGCCTGCATGATTACCCCAACAAAGTATAACAACAAAACATGCAGTGTGGGACCCATGGTAACTAGGTTGTGTTAAGTAGTACTATTCTTAGCACTTTAATCCCTATTACTCCCCCTATCAAGGGAGGTCTATATGGCCTGCATGATTACCCTGACAAAGTATAACAACAAAACATGCGGTCTTGGACCCATGGTAACTAGGTTGTGTTAAGTAGTACTATTATTAGCACTTTAATCCCTTTTACTCCCCCTATCGGGGGAGGTCTATATGGCTTGCCTGATTATCCTGACAAAATATAACAACAAGACATACGGTATGGGACCCATGTTAACTAGGTTGTGTTAAGTTGTACTATTCTTATTAGTTTAATACCTGTTACAACCCCTAATGGTGGGAGGTCTATATGGCCTGCATGATTAGCCGCACCAAATAAAACAACAAGACATGCGGTCTTGGACTGGGACCCATGGCCAACTCGGTTGTGTAAAGTAGTACTATTCTTAGCGATTTCATCCCTGTTACTGCCACCTCTCGGGGGAGGTCTACATGGCCATCATGATTAGCCTAACAAAGTACAACAATCAAACCTGGGCTCTTGAAACCATGTTAAGTAGGTTTATTTTGGTAGTACTGTTCTTATTAGTTTAATACCTGTTACAACCCCTAATGGTGGGAGGTCTAGATGGCCTGCATGATTAGCCGCACCAAATAAAACAATAAGACATGCGGTCTTGGACTGGGACCCATGGCCAACTCGGTTGTGTAAAGTAGTACTATTCTTTGCACTTTCATCCCTGTTACTGCCACCTCTCGGGGGAGGTCTACATGGCCATCATTATTAGCCTAACAAAGTACAACAATCAAACCTGGGCTCTTGAAACCATGTTAAGTAGGTTTATTTCGGTAGTACTGTTCTTATTAGTTTAATACCTGTTACAACCCCTAATGGTGGGAGGTCTATATGGCCTGCATGATTAGTCGCACCAAATAAAACAACAAGACATGCAGTCTTGGACTGTGACCCATGGCTAACTCGGTTTTCTAAAGTAGTACTATTCTTAGCACTTTCATCCCTGTTACTGCCACCTCTTGGGGGAGGTCTACATGGCCATCATGATCAGCCTAACAAAGTACAACAATCAAACCTGGGCTCTTGAAACCATGTTAAGTAGGTTTATTTTGGTAGTACTGTTCTTATTAGTTTAATACCTGTTACAACCCCTAATGGTGGGAGGTCTAGATGGCCTGCATGATTAGCCGCACCAAATAAAACAATAAGACATGCGGTCTTGGACTGGGACCCATGGCCAACTCGGTTGTGTAAAGTAGTACTATTCTTAGCACTTTCATCCCTGTTACTGCCACCTCTCGGGGGAGGTCTACATGGCCATCATGATTAGCCTAACAAAGTACAACAATCAAACCTGGGCTCTTGAAACCATGTTAAGTAGGTTTATTTTGGTAGTACTGTTCTTATTAGTTTAATACCTGTTACAACCCCTAATGGTGGGAGGTCTAGATGGCCTGCATGATTAGTCTCACCAAATAAAACAACAAGACATGCGGTCTTGGACTGTGACCCATGGCTAACTCGGTTGTGTAAAGTAGTACTATTCTTAGCACTTTCATCCCTGTTACTGCCACCTCTCGGGGGAGGTCTACATGGCCATCATTATTAGCCTAACAAAGTACAACAATTAAACCTGGGCTCTTGAAACCATGTTAAGTAGGTTTATTTCGGTAGTACTGTTCTTATTAGTTTAATACCTGTTACAACCCCTAATGGTGGGAGGTCTATATGGCCTGCATGATTAGTCGCACCAAATAAAACAACAAGACATGCGGTCTTGGACTGTGACCCATGGCTAACTCGGTTTTCTAAAGTAGTACTATTCTTAGCACTTTCATCCCTGTTACTGCCACCTCTCGGGGGAGGTCTACATGGCCATCATGATTAGCCTAACAAAGTACAACAATCAAACCTGGGCTCTTGAAACCATGTTAAGTATGTTTATTTCGGTAGTACTGTCCTTTTAGTTTAATACCTGTTACAACCCCTAATGGTGGGAGGTCTATATGGCCTGTATGATTAGTCGCACCAAATAAAACAACAAGACATGCGGTCTTGGACTGGGACCCATGGCTAACTCGGTTGTGTAAAGTAGTACTATTCTTAGCACTTTCATCCCTGTTACTGCCACCTCTCGGGGGAGGTCTACATGGCCATCATGATTAGCCTAACAAAGTACAACAATCAAACCTGGGCTCTTGAAACCATGTTAAGTAGGTTTATTTCAGTAGTACTGTTCTTATTAGTTTAATACCTGTTACAACCCCTAATGGTGGGAGGTCTATATGGCCTGCATGATTAGTCGCACCAAATAAAACAACAAGACATGCAGTCTTGGACTGGGACCCATGGCTAACTCGGTTTTCTAAAGTAGTACGATTCTTAGCACTTTCATCCCTGTTACTGCCACCTCTCGGGGGAGGTCTACATGGCCATCATGATTAGCCTAACAAAGTACAACAATCAAACCTGAGCTCTTGAAACCATGTTAAGTAGGTTTATTTCGGTAGTACTGTTCTTATTAGTTTAATACCTGTTACAACCCCTAATGGTGGGAGGTCTATATGGCCTGCATGATTAGTCGCACCAAATAAAACAACAAGACATGCAGTCTTGGACTGGGACCCATGGCTAACTCGGTTGTGTAAAGTAGTACTATTCTTAGCACTTTCATCCCTGTTACTGCCACCTCTCGGGGGAGATCTACATGGCCATCATGATTAGCCTAACAAAGTACAACAATCAAACCTGGGCTCTTGAAACCATGTTAAGTAGGTTTATTTCAGTAGTACTGTTCTTATTAGTTTAATACCTGTTACAACCCCTAATGGTAGGAGCTTTATATGGCCTGCATGATTAGTCGCACCAAATAAAACAACAAGACATGCAGTCTTGGACTGGGACCCATGGCTAACTTGGTTGTGTAAAGTAGTACTATTCTTAGCACTTTCATCCCTGTTACTGCCACCTCTCGGGGGAGGTCTACATGGCCATCATGATTAGCCTAACAAAGTACAACAATCATGATTAGGGCTCTTGAAACCATGTTAAGTAGGTTTATTTCAGTAGTACTGTTCTTATTAGTTTAATACCTGTTACAACCCCTAATGGTAGGAGGTCTATATGGCCTGCATGATTACCCTCACCAAAATATAACAACAAGACGTGCGGTCAGGGAACCATGGTAAGGTTACTTCCTTTTGCACATTCAAGTAATTAGTAATAATCTGATTAGTAATAATCATATATAAATATATAAATATATGTTTAAATATAAAAATATTTTATTCTATATGAAAAACATAGGAATGTAAAGTATTCCTTAGGTTTAGCACAGTTGGTCCAGTGCACGAGCAATAACTGAGCTCCCCACAGAAGTCTATAAAGAGATGAGGACAGAGCGGTTGCAATAACCCACATTCTGAAGTTAGCGAGGTTGAGTCTTTTGCTCGTGTGCTAACTTTTTACTTTCAACTTGTAAAACGCTGGCAAACCTGGGCATACTAGAATTTTAACTGCAGTGTATTTAGTGTGCAAACAAAAAGAAAAAAAATGTTTACCATTTGTAATCTAGCTCTATTTCATTTGGTTTGGGGAACTGTCTTGTTTATTTTATGATATGTACAATTAGTATTTATTTTGCTGTATAATATGTAGTGATGTCACGAACTGTTCGCCGGAGAACAGTTCCCGGCGATCTTAGCTTGTTCGCGTTCTCCACGGCGGGCGAACATATGCGATGTTCGATCCGCCCCCTATTAGTCATCATTGATGAAACTTTGACCCTGTGTCTCACAGTCTGATGACACATTTCAGCCAATCAGCAGCAGACACTTCCTCCCAGACCCTCCCAGCTACTGGGCAGCAGCCATTTTAGATTCATTATGATCTTGCATTGTTAGTGAGAGGAGGTTTAGTGCTGCTGCTGTTGATTTTATAGGGAAATAGATAGCTAGGCTAGTGTATTTAGTGTCCACTACAGTCCTGAAGGACTCATCTATTCTCTGCTGTAAGGACAGCACCCCAAAAAGCCCTTTTTAGGGCTAGAACTTCAGCCCAAAAATCCATTTTTAGGGCTATAACTTCAGTCGTTTTTTTTGTTTTGTTTTTTTTTGGTAATTTTATTTGCATTTGCCTGGCTGTCAGCCTGTGTGTGAGGCTCACAGTATATACTGTGATTAATTATTCTGTGCCACCACTTATATCTGCTTAATATTAGTGTAAATTTAAAAAAAAAAAACTTTTACATCATTTTGCTAGTGTAATCTAATTTCATTTTCTATCAGGCCTGTGTGTCAGGTACACAGCATATATTGTGCCTAATTGCTCTGTTTTCCACCACTGATATCTGGTTAACATTAGTGTAAATTTAAAAAAAAAAAAAACTTTTACATCATTTTGCTAGTGTAATCTAATTTAATTTTCCATCAGGCCTGTGTGTCAGGCCCACAGCATATACTGTGATTAATAGCTCTGTTTTCCACCACTTATATCTGGTGTAACATCAGTGTAAATTTAAAAAAAAAAAAACTTTTACATCAGTCTGCTATTGTTATTTAATTTTAGTTGCCAGGCCAGCGTGCCACTAGTGCCAGCCTTTGTGTCAGGCTCCCAGCATTTACTGTGCCTACTTCCATCCTGAGTGCCACCACTCCTATCTGGTGTAACATTAGTTTAAATGTAAAAAAAAAAACTGTTACATCAGTCTGCTAGTGTTATTTAATCGCAGTTGCCTGCCTGCCAGCGTGTGTGCCAGGCCCACTTTCCAACTAGTGCCACCAATCATATTTGTTATAACAGTAGTGTAAATATTTTACTGTGAAACATCAGTCTTTTAGTGTAATCTAATTGTAGTTGCCTGCCTGCCAGCGTGTGTGCCAGGCCCACTTGCCAAGTTAGTGGCACCACTCATATTTGTTGTAACAGTACTTTAAATATTTAAAATAAAAAAAATTTTTACTGTGAAACATCAGTTAGCTAGTGCAATCTAATTGCAGTTGCCTGCCTGCCAGCGTGTTGGCCAGGCCCACTTGCCAACTAGTGCCACCACTCATATTTTTTATAACAGTATTGTAAATATTTAAAAAAATAAATTTTTTGACTGTGAAATATCAGTCAGCTAGTGTAATCTAATTACAGTTGCCTGCCTGCCAGCGTGTGTGCCAGGCCCACTTGCCAACTAGTGCCACCAATTAATTTAGGAATGTTAGGTAATTTATGCCCTTTATGTATTAAAACCAGACTCTGCATCAACTATGTAATTTTACGTAGGAGTTTTGCCATGGATCCCCCTCCGGCATGCCACAGTCCAGGTGTTAGTACCCTTGAAACAAGTTTTCCATCACTATTGTGGCCAGAAAGAGTCCCTGTGGGTTTTAAAATTCGCCTGCCCATTGAAGTCAATGATGGTTCGCACGGTTCGCCGGTTCGCGGACATTTGACAAAGTTCGCGTTCGCCGCTCGCGAATGCAAAATTTTAGGTTCGCGACATCACTAATAATATGTACTTCTTTCCTTTCCATAGATAGTCTGAATGTAAAATTATATAGTCTAAGTCTGCTGCAAAGTGTCTGATCTAGGGCTGTGCAATTAATCAAGATATGAGGTTATGTAATATCTGAAATGCACAAGGCTACAATAATTTATCAAAATAAACAAACTGTACAAAAACAAAATTTATGCTTACCTGATAAATGTATTTATTTCTTGACATGGTGAGTCCACGGGATCATCAATTACTCCTGGCCAGCAGGAGGAGGCAAAGTTTAAGGGTCTATCCCTAACTCTTATGTGGTTAAGTTATATGTAATGCTGACAGGTACAACCGTTTAAATTGTAGTGAGTGTGACAGTAACGTTAACCCCAGAATAGCAGAAGCAGGGGTAACAAAACTGTCTTATTACAGCCTTTAGTAATAGCAACAACACAAAAGATATGAGGCTACAGACTTAAGGCAGGAAACATTCCAACTCTGTATGCACAGAATATATGGGTGCCACAGGGAATACCTTGAATGAATATAATGCAAGTAAAAATGAGAGAGGTACCTGTAAGTAAAATCTCCCCACTGTTGTTGAACTACAGTCCGGTATCAAAAGATGATGATAAACACAGTCATACATGCATTGCTGAAAGGAACTACAGACTTACGGAATACACTGAAGAGCTGCAACGGTCCGTTTCAAAGTGTGAAGAAGAAAGACGTCTGAGCCATGCCGATCTGCTAGGGGAGAGAGACAGCAGGTGCTACAAGGATTCAAAACAGGTAAGTAGTTAGTACTCAGTAATGCAGCATACAATTGGAAGATGCTATCAAGCTGGAATAGTGGAGAATACAGTTAGGCAGGAACTTGATCCTTAACTTCAGCTACAATCTCCGGAAAGGCTGTCAGGAAGCTTGGGCTAAATAATAGCAGAATGAGGCTAGATCCGTTGTGGAACAACGTAACTTCAATAATCCAGCGAGGACTGATAGTAGGAGGAGTCCTTAAATAGCAGAGAGGCTAGAAAGATGTCTTAAAGGAGAAGGTTCCTTACACAAACAGCACCACAGCAAAGCTGTTAAGTGTCACTTCCCTTCCCACAAACCCCAGTCATTCGACCGAAAGAAAAGGAGAGAAAGAAAACAACACAAGGTGCAGAAGTGCCTGGGGTTATATAAAGAAAACAGTCTGAAAAAAACAGGGAGGACCGTGGACTCACCGTGTCAAGAAATAAATAAATTTATCAGGCAAGCATAAATTTTGTTTTCTTTCTTATGACACAGTGAGTCCACAGGATCATCAATAACTGTTGGGAATCAATATCCAAGCTAGAGGAAACAGATGATAAGGGAGGGACAACACAGATAACCTAGACAGAAGGCACCACTGCTTGAAGAACCTTTCTCCCAAAGAAGCCTCAGCCAAGGCAAAAGTGTCAAATTTATAGAATTTAGAAAAAGTGTGCAAAGAAGACCAAGTCGCCGCCTTACAGATCTATTCTACAGAGGCCTCATTCTTGAAGGCCCAAGAGGAAGACACCGCCATGGTGGAATGGGCTGTAAATCTCTCAGGAGGCTGCTGTCCAGCAGTCTTGTATGCCAAACAAATAATACTCCTCAACCAGAGAAAAAGAGAAGTGGCAGTAGCTTTCTGACCCTTACATTTACCAGAAAAGCAAACAAGGCAGAAGATTGACAAAAGTCCTTTGTAGCCTGCAGATAGAACTTAAAAGCACACACAATGTCTAAGTTGTGTAACAAACGTTCCTTATGAGAAGAAGGAATAGGACAGAGAGAAGGAACAACAATTTTCTGATTAATATTGTTGTCCCGAAACAACCTTAGGAAGAAAACCAAACTTGGTACGGAGAACTACCTTATCTGAATGAAATATGAGATAAGGAGAGTCACATTGCAAGGCTAAGAGTTCAGAAACTCTCCGAGCAGAAGAAATAGCAGTAAGAAACTAAATCTTCCAAGATAATAACTTAATATCTATGGAATGCATGGGCTCAAATGGAGCCTGCTGCAAAATTTTAAGAACAAGATTAAGACTCCAAGGAGGAGCAACTGATTTAAACACAGGCCTGATTCTGACCAGAGCCTGACAAAAAGATTGTACATCTGGCACATCTGCCAGATGCATTTGAAGAAGAATGGAAAGAGCCACAATCTGACCCTTAAAAGTACTGACAAAGAATCCTTTGTCAAGGCCTTACTGGGGAAAAGATACAATCCTTGGAATCCTGACCCTACTCCAAGAGAATCCTTTAGATTCACACCAAAAAAGATATTTACGCCATATCTTATGGTAAATCCTTTTAGTAACAGGCTTACGAGCCTGAACCACGGTCTCAATAAACGAATCAGAAAATCCACGCTTGGCTAAAATCAATCTCCAAGCAGTCAGCTTCAGAGAAACGAGATTTGGGTGAAGAAAGGGCCCCTGAAGCAGAAGGTCCTTCCTGAGAGGTAGTCTCCACGGAGGTAGGGACGACATCTCTATTAGATCTGCATACCAGATCCTGCGATCTGCGAGGTCACACAGAGGCTATTAGAATCCCTGCCGCTCTTTCCTGTTAAATATGAGCAATGACTCGTGTAACAGAGGAAACAGGAATTCCAGACTGAATTCCAAAAAAGGCCAGAACATCTATCAAGGTTGGTCAATGGATCACTTGACCGTGAACCGTACCTTAGAAATTTGGCGTTCTGCCGAAAATCTCTCATAAGCCATCTCCGGACCTCCCATTTGAGGGTTTACCTAGAGAGCACCTCAAGAAGGAGAACTCATTCCCCGGGATAAAATATCTGTCTGTTCCGAAGTCTGATTTCCAGTTGTCCACCCCTGGAAAGTGGATGACAGACAGCAATTGTGAACTTCCGTCCACTGAACAATCCAAGTCACCTTCTATATGGCTAAGGAACCCCTAGTTCCTCCCTGTTGATTGATATAAACATTTGAGATGACATTGTTTGACTGAAACCAAGCTAAGGACAACTGTGGCCAAGAGGCAAAGCTATCAGAGCATTGCAAATCACTCTCTACCCCAATATGTTAAAGAGGAGAGCAGACACTTCCGAGTCTGTAATCTTAAACAAGACCCAGACAGCTTACCAGCCCAGCAGATTGGTATCCATGGTCATATCACCCAGGAATATCTCCAGAACCACGAGCCCTGAGATAGATACTCCTGAAAAAATACTATAGGAGAGAGTCTCTTGTGGACTGATCTAGATCTATCCTTTGAGACAGATTTGAATGTTTTCCATTTTATGGAAAATAACAAAAGGAATGATGTCCATGGGAACTATTAGACCAATTCCCTCCTTTATTGAATCACTAAAAAGTGAAGGGAAATCAGGTGCAGCTACAGTGGGGCAAAAAAGTATTTAGTCAGCCACCAATTGTGCAAGTTTTCCCACTTAAGAAGATGAGAGAGGCCTGTAATTTTCATCATAGGTATACCTCAACTATTAGAGACAAAATGTGGAAACAATTCCAGACAATCACATTGTCTGATTTGTAAAGAATTCATTTGCAAATGATGGTGGAAAATAAGTATTTGGTCAATATCAAAAGTTCATCTCAATACTTTGCTATATATCCTTTGTTGACAATGACAGAGGTCAAAGGTTTTCTGTAAGTCTTCACAAGGTTGTCACACACTGTTGCTGGTGTGTTGGCCCATTCCTACATGCAGATCTCCTCTAGAGCAGTGATGTTTTGGGGCTGTCGCTGGGCAACACGGATTTTCAACTCCCTCCAAAGGTTTTCTATGGGGTTGAGATCTGGAATATGGCTAGGCCACTCCAGGACCTTGAAATGCTTCTTACGAATCCACTCCTTTGTTGCCCGGGCGGTGTGTTTGGGATCATTGTCATGCTGAAAGATCCAGCCACGTTTCATCTTCAATGCCCTTGCTGATGGAAGGAGGTTTGCACTCAAAATCTCACAATATATGGCCCGATTCATTCTTTCATGTACATGGATCAGTCGTCCTGTTCCCTTTGCAGAGAAACAGCCCCAAAGCATTATGTTGCCACCCCCATGCTTCACAGTAGGTATGGTGTTCTTTGGTTGCAACTCAGCATTCTCTCTCCTCCAAACACGATGAGTTGTGTTTCTACCAAACAGTTCTACTTTGGTTTCATCTGACCATATGACATTCTCCCAATCCACTTCTGGATCATCCAAATGCTCTCGAGCATACTTCAGATGGGTCCGGACATGTACTGGCTTAAGCAGGGGGACATGTCTGGCATTGCAGGATCTGAGTCCCTGGCAGCGTAGTGTGTTACTGATGGTAGCCATTGTTACGTTGGTCCCAGCTCTCTGCAGGTCATTCATTTGGTCCCCCCGTGTGGTTCTGGGATGTTTGCTCACTGTTCTTGTGATCATTTTGACCCCACGAGGTGAGCTCTTGTGTGGAGCCCCAGATTGAGGGAGATTATCAGTGGTCTTGTATGTCTTCCATTTTCTAATTATTGCTCCCACAGTTGATTTCTTCACACCAAGCTGCTTGCCTATTGCAGATTCAGTCTTCCCAGCCTGATGCAGGTCTACAATTTTGTTTCTGGTGTCCTTCAACAGCTCTTTGGTCTTCACCATAGTGGAGTTTGGAGTGTGACTGTTTGAGGTTGTGGACAGGTGTCTTTTATACTGATAACAAGTTCAAACAGGTGCCATTAATACAGGTAATGAGTGGAGGACAGAGGAGCCTCTTAAAGAAGAAGATACAGGTCTGTGAGAGCTAGAAATCTTGCTTGTTTGTAGGTGACCAAATACTTATTTTCCACCATAATATGCAAATAAATTCTTTCCAAATCAGACATTGTGATTGTCTGGATTTGTTTCCACATTTTGTCTCTCATAGTTGAGGTATACAGGCCTCTCTCATCTTCTTAAGTGGGAGAACTTGCACAATTGGTGGCTGACTAAATACTATTTTGCCCCACTGTAGATCTGAACTCCCAACCTACTGGTTGAAAAAGGGGTAAGATATCTACCAGACAACTACAGCTTGCTGTTAGATGGGCAGTAGACCTGCAGAGAGAGGAAAAGTAAAAAAAATACTTGAATATCTGAACTCTGTTAGAAATCTTTCCTAGATACAGAGTCTATAAAAGTCCAGAAACCCCCCCCCCCATAAAGATGGAAAAAGGGAACACTTATCCAGATTCATTTCCCATCCATTGGAAAGTAGATTGGACAAAATCTATTGAAAGAGAGATTGTTCGAAGTAAGGATGACACCTGAACCATTGTATATTGTCCAGAAAAGTATCCTTGTACTACCCCAGGACCTAAAGGTCTTTCTCGGCTGACAAAACTCATAAGCTAGAGAAGATCCCAAATCATGGGAAAAAGAAACACACATCCCTCAGGTCTATGTTCTTATGAACAGACCCTCTAGAACTAAAAGATAATGGATAGTATTTTGAAGGTCAGCACCAGAGAAAATTGAGTTGAATACCTAGATCCCATTCCCAGACAGGTGCTGGAACTATCACTCCAAGAAAGGGATGTCCTGAACCCAGTTCAAGGAAAGTTTTTCATCATACCCGGATTGCATATACACTAGAAGGAGAAATCTGCCCCTGGGAAAAAATCTGAGATTGGATCAAAAGACATGGCTGACCCTTCAGAAAGAGGAAAATTTTCCTTTAGTCTCACTCTTGATGAATGATAGAAAAACTATTTTCTCTAACAAAGTCAGAAGATAACACTGTCAGATCAGGTCCAAAACAAGGACTTATCCTTGAAAAGGTAATGCCAGAAGTGTGGATTGGAGGAAACATAAATATTGAATCTGCCACTGCAGAACTATAAAGTCTAGGCTGTACCATTAAGCCACCTGTAGACTCCTCAGCTGAACAGCCACAATGCCCGGCAGGCTAGTACAGCAAGTCTAAAAAGACAAGGCATTGCTCTAAATGAATAATGAAACCTCCAACTTCTTATCCATGGATCCGAAAACAGAATAGCTACCCTCCATAGGGATTGAAGTTCTCTGAGCCATAGTAGAAAAGCCTCTTCTACTTAGGGCACCGTGAATTTTAATGGAGTCAGTGACAGAAAAATCCTTTAAAGGAAGGTAGACAGGGAGAAAGGTATCCCTAGCTTCTCCTGAGAAAAAAATCCAAAACACGTCTAGGAACACTTCCTCCTAGGAAGGAACATCATGGAAATGATAAAGTTCACAAAACTTTCAAAGGTTGACAACAACAGGAGTATCGATGTTGTCCAAGTAGCCGAAACCTCCTGAATACACGAGGTGTCCAAGCATACATCTGAAGGAGGTAACTTCAGCATCAGATGAAGGAATTATACTGTCCAAACTGATGTTTCACCCTCAGAAACTACTGGTGAATCCTCCACACCAGACAAGGTGAGAGAGTGACCTGTGAAGCAGGAACCTTACTATCTGAATCTTCAAATGTCCTCTTGAGTTTCCCTGTAAGAAAGGAAAAACAGATGCTGCAACAGATACCGCAGACGATACCTGAGCTACCTGAGCTGAAAAATCTGCGGGCAAAAAATACTCCTCCAGGAGATTGAGAGGAACTGCAGAGCACTGCATGTGATGCCCTAGAGGCTTGGGACTTTAAAGGAGAAAGCTTTTGAATTGTCTGAACAGCATCATCCTGGGAGACATGAGGGTCAGAGGGCCCCACCTATCTGTGCATCAAATAGCTTTGGCTAAAAAAAAGTAGCACAGAAAAAATAAAATTATACGTTTCAAACTTTTTCCTGAAAACATGAGGCTCAAACAAAAAGAAAGCTTTTTCTTTTTATTGAAAGAATTGTACTAAACATGAGGAAAACAATGTTCTGGAAAAAAAATATTTGTTCCACAAGAGCCAACAATACGGTTTTCCTAGGAACAGACCCCTGTTCCATACCAGAACATATGCCCTAAAACACACAACATTGTGTAAAAAAGGACTAAAATGCTTATTTATAAAAACTTTACTAAAAGGTTTATAAACTATGCACTCTCTACAGAAATTCTTCAAGTAAATGTATCAGGGCAGCCTCTCCATGTAGGCTGAACCGTACTAAAAACATGATAAGGCACTTAGCTGTAGAACCGGAAAAATACCAACAAAGGGGGAGAGAGAGGGATTATGCCTCTACACTACTTTGAGATTAACATCCCACAGCAGAAAGGAATGCCATCCTGCTCTCAATCTGGAAGTGGCATTCCTCTGCAGACGTATCAATCCCTAAAAATGGCGCACCTCTTCACTAAGGAGGCGGAGCCAAACATCGTAGGGGATGAAACAAGCTACATCGTGCTTACCGACAATAAAAATAAATTTCACTGTCAGACCTGAGGCTGCTCCCACTCTTCAGTCTGAATCAAAGGAAAGTAACATGCTGCAGAAAGAAATACAGTGATCACAGTACCGCTCCGCTTTCTATAAATAGCAGAAAAAAGGTGCATCAGTCCCATAGGAATGGCGCCGCAAAACAAAGCACACTCTTCTAAATGACTCCATTAAAGTTCTCCTATAACAAGCTTTAAGTTAGACAGAGTCACACTTATTACCCATGCTGTTTAACCCTGGTACACACAGGCACGATTCATAAACAGAGCCCTTGCTAAGGCTTTAGTGTAATAAGTCAAAGCCCTGATAGAAAAACTAAGTCCAATTGATGACCTGTCTCCATATCACATGCTAAATAGTGCCCGCTCTCTGCCATAACCCATAAGGATTTATAAGTCCCAAAGTAACTGCAGGTTCTTAACCCCTTAAGTGCCAGCCTCCTACCCTAGAAGACAAAAAGTCACTTACCTGCTCATCCAGCTGCCCAGCAGGAGGACAGCTCACCCGGCATGAGAGGAAGCCACTCCTCATAGAGACTTGTGAATAAAAGATCAGAGTAAGCCTACTCAGGCTTTCTATACTAGGGCAGCAACATGTTAGGGAAACGTAGCAAGGCCCACCCCACAAGTTCCTAACTGCTTTAAAGCCACCACTGCCCTGCTGAAGAGACTAACGTGGAGTATGGCTAGACCCAGGTTGTGATGAAAGATCAGAGCAATCCTGGCCTTGTTTCAAAACAAAAAATATTGATAGAAGAATAATTATCAGACACCTAATTACTTCACCTCCGCCTTGCACTAGAGGCAAAGAGAATGACTGGGGTTTATGGGAAGGGAAGTTATACTTAACAGCTTTGCTGTGGTGTTATGTGCCTCCTCCTGCTGGCCAGGAGTGATATTCCCAACAGTAATTCATGATCCCGTGGACTCACCATGTCATAAGAAAGAAACTGCTTCCTTAACATGTCATGTCAGTCACACAAATGCTCCAGCCCAGAAGCAGCACTGATCAGTCTTGTATTTTGGGTATTTAACAACCATTCAGCGCTTAATTGCACCTTATGATATTCTGATTATTGTGCCAAGTTGTATTATTTCTGAACAGATTAGGGCTTCTCAGACTGGGCCATTGAGGTCTTTTGGCGGCTCCTGAAGAGAGAGATCTCAGCACTGCCCCCCCCCCCCCCGTGGAACCAGATAAGCAGAGCAAATTAAGTTTCTCTGCTCTACAGATATAATAAAACTGTAAATATGGAGGATTCCTATATTATTATACAAGCCCTATTTAGTGAGTTTGAGAGAAACATGTTGGAACGATTTGATCAATTACAGTTCCTAATGGAGCATGTGGTGGAAAAGAGGAACCCCTTTGAGTCGGAAATATTGGTGACAGGAAGATCTATAACTCAGTGACAGGACACTTGTTTGTCATACAGCCCACAACCTCCGGGGAGCAATGAGGTGTGTACATTGATGGACCTTCATGAAGAACCCCTTCACTTCCCTATAGTCCCAGCACGGAAGGAAGTGGCCGGCCCTTCTGTGCAATATATGGGACCTACTTGACCGCAGGAAGTGAATAGCTGCAGTGAGCTTACAGCACAGGATAACACAGAGCCCAGTATTGTGGGGCCCATTTATCAAAGGGCTTGCGGACCTGATCCAACAGTGCGGATCAGGTCCGCAAGACCTCGCTAAATGCGGAGAGCAATACGCTCTCCGCATTTAACATTGCACCAGCAGCTCACAAGAGCTGCTGGTGCAACGCCGCCCCCTGCTGACTCGCGGCCAATCGGCCGCCAGCAGGGAGGTGTCAATCAACCCGATCGTATTTGATCGGGTTGATTTCCGGCGATTCCTGTCCGCCTGCTCAGAGCAGGCGGACAGGGTTATGAAGCAGCGGTCTTTAGACCGCTGCTTCATAAGTTGTGTTTCTGGTGAGTCTGAAGACTCGCCAGAAACACGGCCCTTCAAGCTCCGTACGGAGCTTGATAAATGGGCCTGTGTGAGTCTGCTGGATAAACTTTGGGAGCAGCCTGGTCCAACGGAAGTGGCAGGAGACAGTATTGGTATTGCCACGCGGCAAGTTTTACCCTTCCAAAAGAGAGATACCACTCGAGGGACAAAGTACCATTGGAGCCCCACATCATATTATAGTTGCGTAGTCTGGGCACCGGACTTATTAACGGAAGGAGCCACAGGTTTGCAAGGGCTGGGAGTGACTCTGGCGATTCGAGTTAGAGTGGGTTAATGCATATAAATGGACAGATCTCTGTACCCCACACTGTTTGCAAGGGGTATGGAGGCTAGGCTGCCACTTTTCTTTATTTTTTTTTTTAATTTTTATGATGACTTTGTGACGCATATTATGACTGTGTAGCGGGGAAAGTAATTACAATGATATAAGTCTCTGTTTGGTATTTTATGCGTATTCTTAATGTGGGCTCATACTTTTCTCCTCTTACAGCTTGCTATAGTTATATTTACACAGGAGAGGGCAAGTTAATCCTGACACACATTGGCATATACATTGCCATAACCCCTTAGCCCATCTTAATCTATGCCTTTCGAGAGATAGCTCTTTTGCGGCCCAAAGCCCTAACCTAAAAATAAAACCCACCCAATACACCCTTAAAAAAACCTAACACTAACCCCCTGAAGATCGACTTACCAGGAGACGTCTTCATTCAAGCTGGACAGAAGTGGTCCTAAAGATGGGCAGAAATCTTCATCCAAGCCAGGCAGAAGTGGTCCTCCAGACGGCAGAACTCTTCTTCCATTCGGCACGAAGCGGGTCCATCTTCCAGACATCCGACGCGGAGCATCCTCTTCGGCTGACGACTACCCGACGAATGAAGGTTCCTTTAAGTGACGTCATCAAAGATGGGGTCCCTTAGATTCCGATTGGCTGATAGAATTATATCAGCCAATCGGAATTAAGGTAGAAAAAATCCTATTGGCTGATGCAATCAGCCAATAGGATTGAACTTTAATCCTATTGGCTGATTTGAACAGCCAATATGATTGAGCTTGCATTATATTGGCTGTTCCAATCAGCCAATAGGATTTTTTCTACCTTAATTCCGAATGGCTGATAGAATTCTATCAGCCAATCGGAATCTAAGGGACGCCATCTTGGATGACGTCACTTAAAGGAACCTTCATTCGTTGGGTAGTCATCGGCCGAAGAGGATGCTCTGCGTAGGATGTCTTGAAGATGGACCTGCTCCGTGCTGGATGGATGAAGACTTCTGCCATCTGGAGGACCACTTCTGCCTGGCTTGGATGAAGACTTCTGCCCGGCTTGGATTAAGACATCTCCCAGTAAGTCAATCTTCAGGGGGTTAGTGTTAGGTTTTTTTAAGGGTGTATTGGGTGGGTTTTATTTTTAGGTTAGGGCTTTGGGCCTGCAAAAGACCTAACTGCCCTTTTAAGGGCAATGCCCATCCAAATACCCTTTTTAGGGCAATGGGGAGCTTAGGTTTTTTTAGATAGTATTTTTTTGGGGGGGTGGTTGTGTGGGTGGTGGGTTTTACTGTTGGGGGGTTTTTTGTATATTTTTTTACAGGTAAAAGAGCTGATTACTTTGGGGCAATGCCCCAAAAAAGGCACTTTTAAGGGCTCTTGGTAGTTTAGTTTAGGCTAGGGTTTTTTTTTATTTTGGGGGGGCTTTTTTATTTTGATAGGGCTATTAGCTTAGGTGTAATTAGTTTAAATTTCTGTAATTTGTTTATTATTTTCTGTAATTTAGTGTTTGTTTTTTTTGTACTTTAGCTAATTTAATTTAATTTAGGTTATTGTATTTAATTTAGTTAATTGTATTTAATTTATGTAATTTATTTAATTTTAGTGTAGTGTTAGGTGTTATTGTAACTTAGGTTAGGTTTTATTTTACAGGTAATTTTGTAATTATTTTAACTAGGTAGCTATTAAATAGTTAATAACTATTTAATAACTATTCTACCTAGTTAAAATAAATACAAACTTGCCTGTAAAATAAAAATAAACCCTAAGCTAGATACAATGTAACTATTAGTTATATTGTAGCTATCTTAGGGTTTATTTTATAGGTAAGTATTTAGTTTTAAATAGGAATAATGCAGTTAATGATAGTAATTTTATTTCTATTTATTTAAATTAGATTTAAGTAAGGGGGTGTTAGGGTTAGACTTAGGTTTAGGGGTTAATACATTTAATATAGTGGCGGTGACGTTGGGGACGGCAGATTAGGGGTTAATAACATAATGTAGGTGGCGGCGGTGTAGGGGGGCAGATTAGGGGTTAATAGCATAATGTAGGTGGTGGCGGTGTGGGGGGGCAGATTAGGGGTTAATAACATAATGTAGATGGTGGCGGTGTAGGGGGGGGCAGATTAGGGGTTAATAACAATGTAGGTGGCGGTATAGGGGATGGCAGATTAGGGGTTAATAACACAATGTAGGTGCCGGCGGTATTGGGGGGGGGCAGATTAGGGGTTAATAAGTATAATGTAGGTGGTGGTGGTGTCGGGGGGCAGATTAGGGGTTAATAAGTATAATGTAGGTGGCGGCAGTGTTGTGGCGGGAGATTAGGGGTGTTTAGACTCGGGGTACATGTTAGGGTGTTAGGTGTAAACATAACTTTATTCTCCCATAGGAATCAATGGGATATCGGGCAGCAGCAAACATAAGCTTTCGCTGCTTTTAGACTCCCATTGATTCCTATGGCATCCGCCGCCTCCAGGGCGGCGGATTGAAAACCAGGTACGCTGGGCCAGAATAGTGCCGAGCGTACCTGGTAGAAATTTGTTAACTTACAAAAGTAGTCAGATAGTGCCTAATTTGCATTCGGAACATCTGTAGTGACGTAAGCATCGATCTGTGTCAGACTTTGACTGGCGGATCATATGTTATGTCACAAAATTCTACTTTTGCCGGTCTGTAGGGTTTGATAAATAATAATACATGTGTTTTATCCTGTTAATCTCAGATGGATGCAGTCTAGCTTTATAGATCTGTGAGTATGTTACCTGACTCAGATATATACTGCATATAATAGTTCTTCTATTGCATAAAAATATACCTATCTTGAGGGCCCAAAAGAGGCCCTATATTATCAGATATCCGCCCATAGTTGTGATACCACAATGTTTATATTATTGTATCTATTTGAGCCCATATCATACTACATTTTCTGTCATCCTTTAAACTGTAAGTTTCCTGGACCCACCCATGGTACTGTAAGTTTCCTAGACCCACCCATGGTCCTGGCCGGCATAGAAGGTACGATTGAGCAATCCAGGTCCAAAAGTGGCCTGTTCTATCAAAAAACCCTCTGCTTAGAGAGTCAAATAATTGGGGTCCAAGAATGGCCCCTGCTGCTGAGGGGAATAAATGAGGGTTGTTTATAAGTTTGCCCCAAATTGTTAATGCTGGCTTAATTCCCAGGTTGACACATGAGTATGTTAGTTATTGTTGAGCTTATTGAAGCAGTCATAAGTAAAAGGATCTACATACTTTTTTCACTTTGTAACCTGTACTTTGTATGCTTACTTTGCAAACCATTTTTTCTTTGTAACTTCTTATCCCTCAATAAAAAAAATAAAATTAAAAAAAAAATTAAAAAATGTTTGTTTAATTAAATATTTTAGTAAAGTCACAATTCAAATAACAATAACAATACATATTTGTATAGGCAGTAAATTCTTACCAATTGACTTCAATGATCAAATTGTATTTGTTCCCTTTGCATCATTTGTTAAAGAGTAAATGTAGGTAGGCTTATACGAGCTCAGGAGCATGCACAAGTCTTTAGTACTCTATGGGGCCTATTTAAGAAAGGCCTGTCGGACATGATCCGATATTGCAGATCAGGTCTGACAGACCTCGCTGAATGCAGAGAGCAATACGCTCTCTCTGTATTCAGCATTGCACCAGTAGCTCTTGTGAGTTGCTGCTGCAACGCCGCCCCCTGCAGATTCACGGCCAATCAGCCGCCAGCAGGGGGTGTCAATCAACCCGATCGTACTCGATCGGGTTGAATTGCGGCGATCTGTGTCTGCCTCCTCAGAGCAAGTGGACAGGTTATGGAGCAGCGGTCTTTATACAGCTGCTCCATAACTTGTGTTTCTGGCGAGTCTGAAGGCTCGCCAGAAACACGGGCCCTCAAGCTCTATTCGGAGCTTGATAAATGGGCCCCAATAGCAGAAGTGTTTTGCAGCATTGTATGTATCAGTCTTTAAATTATTGCAATCACTGCTGCTAAGGAGTACTAAAGACTTGTGCACGCTCCTGAGCGCCTATGAGCCTATCTACCTTTACTCTTCATGAAAGGATACCAAGACAACAAAGAAAATGTGATAGTGGGAAAAAAATGGAAAGTTGTTAAAAATTGTAAGTTCTTTCTAAACCATAAAAGTGTAACTTTGACGTTACAGTAATTACAAGCTTGTCTCACTCAGACACCTGTCCCCTTATAAAATTATAATTACACTGACAAAAATACACAGAGCCCAAAACACCATTCCTATGTTTATTCTTACAGCTCTCTCAGTTACTACAAATGATTCACCAGCTGTTGTATTAATAAATATATAAATGATCATTACCGTATATTAATATCCTGCTACAATGTTATATTATCAGCTTATTAGCTATATTGTTATATTATCAGCTTATTATGTACAATTAAGTAACTTACATGAATCAATGTGTTTCATCAGTCTCTCTGCAGCTCCCTTCAGGTTGACCTCATATAAAACCTGTATCGTCACCATCAGAACATCCCCCTTTCCATAACTCTGTATTAAACAGGCTGCTGTATCATAACAATCTGCCTCCTTCAGCTGCTCAGGTGGGATAGCCGTCTTCCCTCTAAATGTCATTAACTTGTCTTTAAATCGCTTGAGATCCCCATCACTCAGGTTTATTAGAGCACGGAACAAAATAAACTGTTGTCTTCTATTCACATCTGTAAATAGATCTGCAGAGTGACATAAACAGTAGATAAAATCAGTATCTTTTCCTATTGTTGCCCTTTAATGACAAACCTGTAACATTAGAGAGACAAAACCAGAATTCTCACAATAAGCTAAAGCTATGATCATTACTTCCATAGAATCTTCTACTAAATGTTAAACACTTACGTACATTTTAATATTAGACATTGTTCTTTATTTAAATCCATATATGAATCCATGTGTTTCCACATCAAAACATTGCATATATTAACCTTGGCTAATTATTGTTTTCCCTTTAAAAGCCATTCCAACCTATTTCAGTGCCTAAATAATCAATTTTTTTTTTTTTTTAAACATACGGCTAGATTACGAGTTTTGTCGGTAAAGCTGTGCGGTACGAACAAGCAGTTTCTGCTCACCGCTCACCTACAGACAGCGCTGGTATTACAGGTTTTTTTAAACCCGGCGTTAGCCGCAGAAAAGTGAGCGGAGAGCGAAATTTAGCTCCACATCTCACTGTAATACCAGCGCTGCTTACGGTAGCGGTGAGCTGACTAAACGTGCTCGTGCATGATTTCCCCATAGGAATCAATGGGGGAGAGCAGACTGAAAAAAAACCTAACACCTGCAAAAAAGCAGCGTTCAGCTCCTAACGCAGCCCCATTGATTCCTATGGGAAAATACATTTTATGTCTACACCTAACACCCTAACATGAACCCCGAATCTAAACACCCCTAATATTACACGTATTAACCCCTAATCTGCCGCCCCCGACATTGTCACCACCTACATAATATTATTAAGCCCTAATCTGCCGCTACGGACACCGCCGCCACCTACATTATAGTTATGAACCCCTAATCTGCGCCCCCAACATTGCCAACACCTACATTATATTTATTAACCCCTAATCTGCCACCCCCAATGTCGCCGCAACCTATCTACATTTATTAACCCCTAATATGCCGCCCCCAACGTCGCCGCCACTATAATAAATATATTAACCCCTAAATCTAAGTCTAACCCTAACACCCCCTAACTTAAATATAATTTAAATAAATCTAAATAAAATTACTACAATTAACTAAATTATTTCTATTTAAAACTAAATACTTACCTATAAAATAAACCCTAAGCTAGCTACAATTATACTAATAGTTACATTGTATCTAGCTTAGGGTTTATTTTTATTTTACAGGCAACTTTGTATTTATTTTAACTAGGTAGAATAGTTATTAAATAGATATTAACTATTTAATAACTACCTAGCTAAAATAAGTACAAATTTACCTGTAAAATCCCCCTAATAAAATAAAAAAGCCCCCAAAATAAAAAAGCCCTACCCTATACTAAATTACAAATAGCCCTTAAAATGGCTTTTTGCAGGGCATTGCCCCAAAGTAATCAGCTCTTTAATCTGTAAAAAAAAATACAATACCCCCCCAACATTAAAACCCACCACCCACACACCCAACCCTACTCTAAAACCCACCCAATACCCCCTTAAAAAAACCTAACACTAACCCCTTGAAGATCACCCTACCTTGAGAAGTCTTCACCCAACCGGGCAGAATTGGTCCTCCAGACAGGAAGAAGTCTTCATCCAAGCCGGGAAGAAGAGGTCCTCCAGACAGGCAGAAGTCTTCATCCAGACGGCATCTTCTATCTTCATCCATCCGGAGCGGAGCGGGTCCATCTTCAAGACATCCGGCGTGGAGCATCCTCTTCTTTCTTCATCCGACGACTAAATGACGGTACCTTTAAGTGACGTCATCCAAGATGGTGTCCCTTCAATTCCGATTGGCTGATAGAATTCTATCAGCCAATCGGAATTAAGGTAGAAAAAATCCTATTACCAAAACCAAACTGAACCAGGCAAGCCCTGAGAAACCTCCAATCTAAGCAATCAAATGCCTTCTCGGCATCTGTTGATATAAGAATTGTGGGTTCACTAGTTCTATTTACATGTTCAATAAGGTGCAATGTCCATATGGTATTGTCCCTGGCCTCCCAGGACAGGAACAAAACCCGATTGATCCACATGTATAAGTTTAGGCAATATTGCATTTATTCTTTTGGCTAATATTTTCGTAAACATTTTTATATCTGAATTGAGTAACGATATGGGCCTATAATTTTCTACCATAGTGTTTTCTTTTCCTGATTTCGGTATGACCGTTATATGTGCTTCTAATATTTGTGTAGACCACTTAACGTCACCATCCATTGCTGTGAATAAGTTGGTGAGGTGTGGGGCTAGTATCTGTTTAAATTGTTTATAGTAGGCATTAGAAAAAGCATCTGGCCCAGGGCTCTTATGGGATGGTAGGCTATTGATCGCTGACAGTACTTCCTGTTGGGTAAGTTCTTTTGCAATTTCAGATGGGATTGTGGGGAGATCTACTTCATTTAAATATGCTATATGATCTTCTGGACTATTCAAGGGGGTTGGGGGTGGGAGATTATACAGACCTTGATAATATGTTTTAAAGCAATCAACTATACTGATTGAGTCTTGTACGTATTCTCCCCCAGAAGTTCGAATTTTGTGTATATATGAGTTGTTTCGTTTTGTACAACCTTGCTAAGAGAGTTCCTGCTTTGTTAGACTCCGCATAATATAATTTTTTAAAGAAAGAATGCCTTATCTTGTGCTTCTTTGTATAGTAAGTGGTTAAGGTTACCCCTAGCTAGTTGTAGATGATGACTGAGTGTATAATCCTGAGGGTTTTTTTAATGCAAAATTTTGATTGATTGTAGGGTATTTATAGCTTCCGTATATGCTGTCCTATATTGTTTTTTAAGTATGGCTTTTTGTTTAATTAATTTGCCCCTCATTACCGCTTTATGTGCTTCCCATACATTTATGGAGGATGTTTGATGAGGGAGATTAAAACTAAAGAATTCTCTTAATGATGTGGTAAGTTTATCTAGTATCAAAGGTTTTTGAAGGAGAGTTTCATCCAACCTCCACACAAAAGGTGTGAAGGGTCTCTCTAGCCATTTTAAGTCAGCGCTTACAGCTGCATGGTCGGACCAGCTGATATGGTCTAATTTTGAATCTGCAACTAAACTATATGTGAGTTGGTCTATAAAAATGTAATCAATGCGGGAGTAGTTTCTATGGGGATGAGAGTAAAAGGTGACTTTTTTTGGCTTAGGAAGGTTAGTTCTTCATACATCAATCAAAGACAGCCTCCTAAGATTCGTGCAAATTCTATGAATTGACGCCGGAGCAATTGAGCCTCGCCCAGTTGAGCAATCTATTTCTGGTTCTAAAGCAACATTAAAATCACCCGCAAGTATCAACGCACCTTTTTGGACTCCTAACACTGAGTTCGCGAGTTTCTGAAAGAATTTTGACTGTTTATTGTTTGGTGCATATACATTAACTAATGTGATGAATAATCAAATTTTTATCATATAACACCTGCAAAAAAGCAGCGTTCAGCTCCTAACGCAGCCCCATTGTTTCCTATGGGGAAACAGTTTCTAAGTCTGCACCTAACACCCTAACATGAACCCCGAGTTTAAACACCCCTAATCTTACAGTTATTAACCCCTAATCTGCCGCCCCCGCTATCGCTGACACCTGCATTTTATTATTAACCCCTAATCTGCTGCTCCGGACACCGCCGCAACCTACATTATCCCAATGAACCCCTAATCTGCTGTCTATAACACCGCCGACCCCTATATTATATTTATTAACCCCTAATCTGCCCCCCCAACGTCGCCACTACCTTACCTACACTTATTAACCCCTAATCTGCTGACCGGACCTTGCCGCCACTATAATAAATGTATTAATCCCTAAACCGCCGCACTCCCGCCTCGCAAACACTATAATAAATTTTATTAACCCCTAATCTGCCCTCCCTAACATCGCCGCCACCTACCTACAATTATTAACAACTAATCTCCCGCCCGCACCATCGCTGCTACTATAATAAATTTATTAACCACTAAACCCTAACACCTCCCTAACATAAATATAATTTAAATTAAACAAAATAATATTACTAAAATTAACTAAATTATTCCTATTTAAAACTAAATACTTACCTATAAAATAAACCCTAAGCTAGCTAAAATATAACTAATAATTACATTGTAGCTATTTTAAGATTTATATTTATTTTACGATTTATATTTATTTTACAGGCAACTTTGTATTTATTTTAACTAGGTACAATAGCTATTAAATAGTTAATAACTATTTAATAGCTATCTAGTTAAAATAAATACAAAATTACATGTAAAATAAATCCTAACCTAAGTTACAATTAAACCTAACACTACACTATCATTAAATTAATTAAATAAATTAACTACAATTACCTAAAATAAAATACAATAAAATAAACTATTCTATAATACAAAAAAACCCACTAAATTACAAAAAATAAAAAAGAATTACAAGCAGTTTAAACTAATTACACCTAATCTAAGCCCCCTAATAAAATAAAAAGCCCCCCAAAATAAAAAATTCCCTATCCTATTCTAAAATACAAAAGTAATCATCTATTTTACCAACCCTTAAAAGGGCTTTTTGCGGGGCATTGCCCCAAAGTAATCAGCTCTTTTACCTGAAAATAAAAATACAATACTCCCCCAACATTACAACCCACCACCCACATACCACTACTCTAACCCACCCAAACCCCCCTTAAAAAAAC
Source organism: Bombina bombina (assembly GCF_027579735.1). Taxonomy (NCBI): domain Eukaryota; kingdom Metazoa; phylum Chordata; class Amphibia; order Anura; family Bombinatoridae; genus Bombina; species Bombina bombina. The sequence continues at coordinate 1,428,053,601 of NC_069500.1, forward strand.
CTATTGCTAACCCCCTGAAGATCTCCCTACCTTGAGTCGTCTTCACCCAGCCGAGCCGAATTCTTCATCCAAGGTGCGCAGAGAAGGTCCTTCATCCGGTAGAAGTCTTCATCTAAGCAGGGCAAGAAGAGGTCCTCCATCCGGTAGAAGTGTTCATCCAGGCGGCGTCTTCAATCTTCATCCATCCGGAGCGGAGCCATCTTCAAAGGAGCCGACGCGGAGCCATCCTCTTCTACCGACGGACTAACGACGAATGAAGGTTCCTTTAAGGGACGTCATCCAAGATGGCGTCACTTCAATTCCGATTGGCTGATAGAATTCTATCAGCCAATCGGAATTAAGGTAGAAAAAATCTGATTGCCTGATATTTATTATAGTGTTTGCGAGTCGGGAGTGCGGCGGTTTAGGGGTTAATACATTTATTATAGTGGCGACGAGGTCCGGTCGGCAGATTAGGGGTTAATAAGTGTAGTTAGGTAGCGGCAACGTTGGGGGGGGCAGATTAGGGGTTAATAAATATAATATAGGGGTCAGCGTTGTTAGGGGCAGCAGATTAGGGGTTCATAGGGATAATGTAGGTGGCGGCGGTGTCCGGTTGGCAGATTAGGGGTTACAAATTTTTTTATAGTGGCGGCGATGTGGGGGGGCCTCGGTTTAGGGGTATATAGGTAGTTTATGGGTGTTAGTGTACTTTGTAGCACAGTAGTTAAGAGCTTTATATTCACACGTTAGCCCATAAAGCTCTTAACTACTGACTTTTTTTGTCGGTAGAGGCTCTACCTCTCACTTCTCCCAAGACTCCAAATGCGTCAGGCAGATCCCATAAAAAAGATAGGATACGCAACTGGCGTAAGGGGATCTGCGGTAGCCTGGAATCTCAGTAGGGAAGTGAGTGGTAGACCCTTTTCTGCCTGACTCTAAATACCAGCGGGCGGTAAAAAGCAGCGTTAGGACCCCTTAATGCTGATTTTGACGGCTAACGCAGAACTCTAAATCTAGGTGTATATGTGCAACGATAAGGACTTTGTGCGGTTTAATAGTTTAAAACTTCCAAATAATTTATTAGACAAAGTGTGTAAAAAAAATATATATACACACATAAGATTGGCCAATCTCACATAAAATTGTGGCACATAATAAAACCGATTATTGGGTTACTTCTAAAATGAATATCCAACAAAAATTGAAAAAACTAACTGCTAGATTACGAATTGTGCGTTAGGCTTAAAAAGCAGCGTTGGCCAGTCTTAATGCTGCTTTTTAATGCCCACTGGTATTGCGAGTCTTGCAGGTACAGGTGTACCGCTCACTTTTTTTGCCAGACTTGGAAATACCACAAATCCACTTACATCAATTGCGTATCCTCATTTTTCAGTGTCACTTGCATAGTGCCGGTATTATGAGTCTGAGCGGTAGACCCTCTCCTGTCAAGACTAGTACCGCATTTAAAAGTCAGTAGTTATGAGTTTTACACTACAACGCTGTAGCATAAAACTCTTAACTAAAGTGCTAAAAAGTACACTAACACCCATAAACTACCTATTAACCCATAAACCGAGGGCCCCCCACATCGCAAACACTAAAATAACATTTTTAACCCAGACATTGCCGCCACTATAATAAATATATTAACCCCTAAACTGCCGCACTCCCGCATCGCAAACACTAGTAAAATATTATTAATCCCTAATCTGCCGCCCCCAACGTCGCCGCCACTATATTAAAGTTATTGACCCATAAATCTAAGTCTAACCCTAACACCCCCTAACTTAAATATAATTTAAATAAATCTAAATAAAAATAACTATCATTAACTAAATTATTCCTATTTAAAACTAAATACTTACTTATAAAATATCCCCCTAAGCTAGCTTCAATATAACTAATAGTTTCATTGTTGCTAGCTTAGGTTTTATTTTTATTTCACAGGCAAATTTGTATTTATTTTAACTAGGTAGAATAGTTAACTATGTAATAACTATCTAGTTAAAATAAAGACAAATTTACCTGTAAAATAATACCTAACCTAAATTACACTACACTATAATTAAATTAATTCCATAAATTAAATATGATTAAATAAAATAAGCTAAAGTACAAAAAAAACCCCACCAAATTACAGAAAATAATAAACAAATTACAAGATTTTTTAAAACTAATTACACCTAATCTAATCCCCCTAACAAAATAAAAAAGCCCCCCCAAAATAAAAAAAGCCCTACCCTAAACTAAATTACAAATAGCCTTTAAAAGGGCCTTTTGCGGGACATTGCCCCAAAGTAATCAGCTCTTTTACCTGTAAAAAAAATTACAAATACCCCCAACATAAAACCCACCACCCACACAACCAACCCTACTCTAAAACCCACCCAATAACCCCTTAAAAAAACCTAACACTAACCCCTTGAAGATCACCTTACCTGATTGGAACAGCCAATAGAATAGAATGCCAGCTCAATCCTATTGGCTGATTAAATCAGCCAGTAGGATTGAACTTCAATCCTATTGGCTGATTGCATCAGCCAATAGGATTTTTTCTATCTTAATTCCGATTGGCTGATAGAATTCTATCAGCCAATCTGAATTGAAGGGACACCATCTTGGATGATGTCACTTAAATGAACTGTCATTTAGTAAGAAGACTTCGTTGGAAGAGGATGCTCCGCACCGGATGTCTTGAAGATGGACCCGCTCTGCGCCGGATGGATGAAGATAGAAGATGCCGTCTGGAGGACCACTTTGGCCGGCTTGGATGAAGACTTCTCCTGGCTTCGTTGAGGACTTCGGCCCGGTTGGATGAAGACTTTCTCCCAGTAAGGTGATCTTCAAGGGGTTAGTGTTTATTTTTTTAAGGAGGTATTGGATGGGTTTTAGAGTAGGGTTGGTTGTGTGGATGGTGGGTTTTAATTTTGGGGGGGATTTGTAATCTTTTTAAAAGGTAAAAGAGCTGATTACTTTGGGGCAATGCCCCACAAAAGGCCCCTTTAAGGGCTATTTGCAATTTAGTGTAGGGTAGGGCTTGGGGGGCTTTTTATTTTGTTAGGGGGATTAGATTAGGTGTAATTAGTTTAAAAATCTTGTAATTTGTTTATTATTTTCTGTAATGTAGTGTTTGTTTTTGTACTTTAAATAATTTTATTTAATTGTATTTAATTTAGTGAATTAATTTAATTATAGTGTAGTGTTAGGTGTTAGTGTAATTTAGGTTAGGTTTTATTTTACAGGTAAATTTGTCTTTATTTTAGCTAGGTAGTTATTAAATAGTTAATAACTATTTAATAACTATTCTACCTAGTTAAAATAAATACAAACTTCCCTGTAAAATAAAATAAACCCTAAGCTAGATACAATGTAACTATTAGTTATATTGTAGCTAGTTTAGGGTTTACTTTATAGGTAAGTATTTAGTTTTAAATAGGAATGATTTAGTTAATTATAGTAATTTTATTTAGATTTATTTAAATTATATTTAAGGTAGTGGGGGTTAGGGTTAGACTTAGGTTTAGGGGTTAATACATTTAGAATAGTGGCGGCAACTTTTGGGGCGGCAGATTAGGGGTTAATAAATGTAGGTAGGTGGCGGCGATGTTTGGTGCAGCAGATTAGGGGTTAATAATATTTAACTAATGTCTGTGAAGCGGGAGTTAATATGTTTATTATAGTGGCGGCGACGTTGGGGGCGGCAGATTAGGGGTTAATAAGTGTTGGTAGGTTGCGGCGACATTGGGGAAGGCAGATTAGGGGTTAATAAATATAATGCAGGTGTTGGCGATGTTGGGGGCAGCAGATTAGGGGTTCATAAGTATAATGTAGGTGGTGGCGGTGTCCGGAGCGGCAGGTTAGGGGTTAATAATATAATGTAGGTTGCGGTGATGTCGGGGCGGCAGATTAGGGGTGTTTAGACTCGGGTTCATGTTAGGGTGTTAGGTGTAGACATAAAAAGTATTTCCCCATAGGAATCAATGGGGCTGCGTTAGGGAGATTTACGCTGATTTTTTGCAGGTGTTAGACTTTTCTTCAGCCGGCTCTCTCCATTGATTCCTATGGGGAAATCGTGCATGAACGCGTTACACCAGCTCACCGCTAACATAAGCAGCGCTGGTATTGGAGTGAGGTAGTGAGCAAAATTTTGCTCAATGCTCACTTCTTGTCTGGTTTGTAAAAACCCGTAATACCAGCGCTGTCTGTAAGTGAGCGGTGAGCATAAACTGCTCGTTAGCATCGCACAGCCTCTAACGCAAAACTCATAATCTAGGTGTATAAGACTGAAAAAATAACTTAAATGGATATGAAACCCAATTTTTTTCTTCAGAGCATACAATTTTAAACAACTTTCCAATTTTCTTCTATTATTTAATTTTCTTCCTTCTCTTGTTATCCTTTGCTGAAATTCTAAGTGGAGATATCTTCAGAGTATATCTATGGAAAAAACTCATATTTTGAACTCTCAAAAATGGGTATAATTAGTCTGCTAATGGTAAGTGGATTGCTCTGTTCCAGTTTTGTGATGCGAGCAGAAAACAGAAGCCCGGATGGGCCAAATATGACCCCTTTCTCCAATTACATGTATCACAAAAGAGAAACTGCTAGTCCTTTCTTCATCTAATACATTTGAATAGTAGACATGTGCATGGCGAAAAAATTCGGTTCGGATCGATTCGAATTTGGAAAATTTCGAATCGATTCGTTTCGGATTCATTCGGATTCGAAGAAATTCGGCTGGATTCGGTTAGATTCGGTTCGGAAATTCGGCATTTCGGTAAGTGTTAGGTGAGATTAGACTAGTATTATACTGTATATTAGGTGCTAACCTAACATACTGTACAATACTAGTGTAATCCAATGGCCATCCAAATTTACGAATCGATTCGGAAAATTCGGCAAAATTTTAATTCGGAAATTCGGTTCGATCCAAATTGCCGAATTTGCAGAATTTTCCGAATTTCCGAATCTAACCGAACCGAATCGCACATATCTATTGAATAGAAGGATCGCAGATAGAGCTGAGTGCTCTCCAGCAAGAACTAGATCCCCACCTTCACAAATTGCGATACACATAATTGGAGAAAACAGTCATATTTGGCCCATCCCATCCATAAACTGTTAAGTCCTTCTCATTACACATATACGGGTAGATTACGAGTTTTGTCAGTAATGCTGTGCGGTGCTAACGAGCAGTTTATGCTCACCGCTCACCTACAGACAACGCTGGTATTACAGGTTTTTAGAAACCCAGCGTTAGCTGCAGAAAAGTGAGCGGAGAGCAAAATTTATCTCCACATCTCACTGTAATACCAGCGCTGCTTACGGTAGTGGTGAGCTGGCTAAAGGTTCCCATGCTCGATTTCCCCATAGGAATCAATAGGGGAGAGCCGGCTGAAAAAAAACTAACACCTGCAAAAAAGCAGCGTTCAGCTCCCAACGCAGCCCCATTGATTCCTATGGGGAAAGAAAATGTATGTCTACACCTAACACCCTAACATGAACCCCGAGTCTAAACACCCCTAATCTTACACTTATTAACCCCTAATCTGCCGCCCCCGACATTGCCGACACCTGCATTATATTATTAACCCCTAATATGCCGCCACCTACATTATACTTATGAACCCCTAATCTGCTGCCCTCAACATCGCTGACACCTACATACTTTTTATTAACCCCTAATCTGCTGCCCCCAATGTCGCCGCAACCTACATACAATTATTAACCCCTAATCTGCCGCCCCAACGTCGCCGCCACTATATTAAAGTTATTAACCCCTAAATCTAAGTCTAAACCTAACAAATATAATTTAAATAAATCTAAATAGAATAACTACAATTAACTAAATTATTCCTATTTAAAACGAAATACCTAAAAAAAAAAATATTTTACAGGCAAGTTTGTATTTATTTTAATTAGGTAGAATAGTTACTAAATAGTTATTAACTATTTAATAACTACCTAGCTAAAATAAATACAAATTTACCTGTAAAATAAAACCTAACCTAAGTTACAATTACACCTAACACTACACTACAATTAAATTAAATCCCTAAATTAACTACAATAAATTAAAATTAAATACAATTATCTAAAGTAAGGAAAAAAACAAACACTAAATTGCAGAAAATAATAAAAAGCCCTGCCCTATACTAAATTACAAATAGCCCTTAAAGGGGCTTTTTGCGGGGCATTGCCCCAAAGTAATCAGCTCTTTTATCTGTAAAAAAAGTACAATACCCCCCCAACATTAAAACCCACCACCCACCACCCACACACCAAACCCTGCTCTAAAACCCACCCAATCCCCCCTTAATAAAATCTAACACTAACCCCTTGAAGATCACCCTACCTTGAGAAGTCTTCACCCAAACGGGCCGAAGTTCTCAACGAAGCCGGGTGAAGTGGTCCTCCAGATGGGCAGAAGTCTTCATCCAAGCCAGGAAGAAGTGGTCCTCCAGATGAACAGAAGTCTTCATCCAGACGGCATCTTCTATCTTCATCCATCCGGAGCGGAGCGGAGCTGGTCCATCTTCAAGACATCCGACGCAGAGCATCCTCTTCATCCTGAGTCTTCTTACTAAATGACAGTACCTTTAAGTGACGTCATCTAAGATGGCATCCCTTCAATTCCGATTGGCAGATAGAATTCTATCATCCAATCGGAATTGGAGGACCATTTCGCCCGACGTCGTTAAGGACTTCGGCCCGGTTGGATTGGATGGGTTTTAGAGTAGGGTTGGGTGTGTGGGTGGTGGGTTTGAATGTTGGGGGGGTATTGTACTTTTATTTTTACAGGTAAAAGAGCTGATTACTTTGGGGCAATGCCCCGCAAAAGGCCCTTTTAAGGGCTATTTGTAATTTAGTATAGGGTAGGGATTTTTATTATTTTGGGGGGGCTTTTTTATTTTATTAGGGGGATTAGATTAGGAGTAATTAGTTTAAAAAAACTTGTAATTATTTTATTATTTTCTGTAATTTAGTGTTGGTTTTAGATAATTTAATTTAATTGTAGTTAATTGTAGTTAATTTAGGGAATTAATTTAATTATATTGTAGTGTTAGGTGTAATTGTAACTTAGGTTAGGTTTTATTTTACAGGTAAATTTGTCTTTATTTTAACTAGGTAGCTATTAAATAGTTAATAACTATTTAATAACTAGTGTGCCTAGTTAAAATAAATACAAAGTTGCCTGTAAAATAAAAATAAACCCTGAGATAGCTACAATGTAACTATTAGTTATATTGTAGCTAGCTTAGGGTTTATTTTATAGGTATTTAGTTTTAAATAGGAATAATTTAGTTAATAATAGTAATTTTATTTAGATTTATTTAAATTATATTTAAGTTAGGGGGGTGTTAGGGTTAGGGGTTAATACATTTAATATAGTGGCAGCGACGTTGGGGGAGGCAGATTAGGGGTTAATAAATGTAGGTAGGTGGCGGCTATGTTAGGGACAGCAGATTAGGGGTTAAAAAATGTAACTAGTGTTTGAGAGGCGGGAGTGCTGCGGTTTAGAGGTTAATATATTTTTTACAGTGGCGGCGATGTCCGGTTCAGCAGATTAGGGGTTAAAATATTTATTTTAGTGTTTGCAATGTGGGGGGCCTCGGTTTAGGGGTTAATAGGTAGTTTATGGGTGTTAGTGTACTTTTTAGCACTATAGTTAAGAGTTTTATGCTACGGCGTTCGCCCATAATACTCTTAACTACTGACTTTCAAATGCGTTAGGGATCTTAGAGGTAGAGGGTGTACCGCTCACTTTTAGGAAGACTCGTAATACCGGCGTTAGGAAAATCCCATTGAAAAAATAGGATACATAATTGATGTAAGTGGATTTGCGGAATTGTCGAGTCGCGCCTAAAAAGTGAGAGACGCTGCCTTTTAACCCTAACGCAAGACTCGTAATCTAGACGATAGTGTTTAGAATTTGCTTTTTAGTGCTTTCCTTTATTTCCATTTATTTCTTTATATGTTGAGGGACAAATATCTAGGAAAGAGTAGCTTTTTCCTTCATTAGTTTTCTTTGAAGCAAGTTATATCGCATTCCTGTAACTCCTACAACTTGCTTCCCTCAGTAATATACCTGCAGCTTTAAAACAATGGAATATGAATCAGCTGATATAAATGCAATTACAAATCCAAACATAACAAAACATACTGATAAAGAAAAATATTTTTTTTTTTACCACAGGAATTCACTTAATGATAACATACAAAATGTATTCGATTAGAGCAAAAACAAGGTTAGAAACATTATAGATAATAAAGATAATTTCATTGAGTATATAGATGATCTGAACCCTAGCCTGGATACATTTAGACAAAGGAATAAGCAAGTACATACACAAGAAGCCAAATTGTTTAGAGAGTTTAACAAGGTACTACAAGTAAAAGACATATCGAGGGGTAGTTATCAACGTGTCTACTTTAATATATAAAAGAAAATGTAAGGGAGGCGCTAAAAAAGCCAAAGGTGTCACCACTTAGAGATTAACCCCTTAATGACAACTGACGTACCAGGTACGTCATGCAAAAACTAACTGTTAATGACAATAGACGTACCTGGTACGTCAGTTGTCTAACAGAGTGCTGGAAGTGATAACAATCGCTTCCAGCAGCTCTGAGGGTATTGCAGTGATGCCTCGATATGGAGGCATCCTGCAATACCCCTTTACAAGCCTCCGATGCAGAGAGAACCACTCTGTGGCCCTCTCTGCACCGGTAGTGATGGTGCCGATGTCCGATTGTCCGGGTGGGAGGAGGGAGCGTGTGCGCGCGTGCACGATGCGCGCACACGTGCACGGGGCGCATGTGCATGGGGCCGCGTGCATGTAGGCGCGTGTGCACGTGCGCACATTAGCCACACTGACACCAATGAAGGAAGGAAGGGGAAAAAAAGTTATTATTTTTTTTTTTTTTACATATAAAAGGATCTGGGAGGGGTAGGGGGTGGGGGTATTGTGGGGGGGCTGCTACATTACAGAAATAATTAAAAATAAAAATAAAAGTTATAAATAAAATTAAAATACTTTGGTTTGTGGGGCCAAACTGGGTACTGGCAGACAGCTGCCAGTACCCAAGATGGCGGTAATTAGGTAGGGGAGAGGGTTAGAGAGCTGGAGGGGGGGATCATGGAGGTTGGTGCTAAGGCAGGGGTCCATCACAACTAAATATTTTATTATTTTTATTTAAAAAAAAAAAAAAAACTCTTTTATTTAGTACTGGCAGACTTTCTGCCAGTACTTAAGATGGCTGGAACAATTGTGGGGTGGGGGAGGGAAGAAAGCTGTTTGGGAGGGATCAGGGGGTGAGATGTGTCAGGTGGGAGGCTGATCTCTAAAATTAACCCTGCAAGCTCCCTACAAGCTACCTAATTTAACCCCTTCACTGCTGGGCATAATTCACGTGTGGTGCGCAGCAGCATTTAGCGGCCTTCTAATTACCAAAAAGCAACGCCAAAGCCATATAAGTCTGCTATTTCTGAACAAAGGGGATCCCAGAGAAGCATTTACAACCATTTGTGCCATAATAGCACAAGCTGTTTGTAAATAATTTCAGTGAGAAACCTAAAATTGTGAAAAATGTAAAGTTTTTTTTTTTTTATTTGCTCGCATTTGGCGGTGAAATGGTGGCATAAAATATACCAAAATGGGCCTAGATCAATACTTGGGGTTGTCTACTACACTACACTAAAGCTAAAATTAACCCTGCAAGCTCCCTACAAGCTCCCTAATTAACCCCTTCACTCCTGGACATAAAACATGTGTGGTTCGCAGCGGCATTTAGCGGCCTTCTAATTACCAAAAAGCAACCACAAAGCCATATAAGTCTGTTATTTCTGAAAAAGGGGATCCCAGAGAAGCATTTACATCCATTTGTGCCATAATTGCAGAAGCTGTTTGTAAATAATTTCAGTGGGAAACCTAAAGTTTGTGACAAAATTTGTGAAAAAGTGAACTTTTTTTTTTTTTAATCGCATTTGGCGGTGAAATGGTGGCATGAAATATACCAAAATGGGCCTAGATCAATACTTTGGGATGTCTTCTAAAATAAAATATATACATGTCAAGGGATATTCAGGTATTCCTGACAGATATCAGTGTCCCAATGTAACTAGCGCTAATTTTGAAGAAAAGTAGTTTGGAAATAGCAAAGTGCTACTTGTATTTATGGCCCTATAGTTTACAAAAAAAGCAAAGAACATGTAAACATTGGGTATTTCTAAACTCAGGACAAAATTTATAAACTATTTAGCATGGGTGTTTTTTGGTGATTGTAGATGTGTCACAGATTTTGGGGGTCAAAGTTAGAAAAAGTGTGTTTTTTTCCATTTTTTCCTCATATTTTATAATTTTTTTTTAGTAAATTATAAGATATGATGAAAATAATGGTATCTTTAGAAAGTCCATTTAATGACGAGAAAAACGGTATATAATATGTGTGGGTACAGTAAATGAGTAAGAGGAAAATTACAGCTAAACGCAAACACTGCAGAAATGTAAAAATAGCCATTGTCATTAGGGGTAAGAAAATTGAAAAATGGTTCGGTCATTAAGGGGTTAAATAAATTTATTAAAACACATATAGCACATAAAAAAGGGACGTCTCCCCAAATTAGTAAAATATATATTATGCAATGATTATTACTAAAAATACTGCATTAATTAGACTATAAAACAGTTATCATATACCAGACATTAATCTAAAAATCTTTATATAAAGACCGCTATGTTCAAGAAAAATTGCACACTTGTTTAGCAAACATTACAGTTCTCTAAAATAGAGTGGGTAAAAAAATACAGTCAAAATAGATAAAGTCCGTTGTAGGGATAGACAAATTACCACCAAGCTGCCAATCAAATCCAAGTTTAGCTGCCGACCAAATATAAATACTGTACACTTCCTTAAGAGGATTTATAACCCAAAATCGTGAGTGGTTATTCAGCCAACTTTCTTTGCCATGTACATTACCAAAAGTCTCCTGGTCTGGTGGAGTTCACCTTCCCTGCTCGGTATCCTCCTCGAGCGGATCCGACTGGGATTTTTCGGCGTCTGACGTCACTGGATGTAGTTCCGGTAAGGAAAAAGAGGCAGAATCTTGCGCTTGCTTCTAATTTCACAGATACGGTCCTCACACACACACCCTGCACTTAGTGCATCATATTTATAAATGTATTCAGCTTCCCTTATTAAGAGAGTTTTTTCAATGTTACCACCCCTCCAGTGGTTTTTTATCTTGTGAATACCCCAATATTTTAAATCCCTAGTGTTACCCTGGTGAACTTCCTTAAAGTGCTTATATAAATGTGTATCTTCCTTCTCTTTCTCTATGCACAGAAGATGTTCCCTTATTCTATCCCGGAGACTTCTGGAGATCTGGAGGGAAGGAGTATAGCAGGCTATTTCCCCTGCTACACATGTAAAGCGTGCACACATAGTTCTAAATTAAATAGTCTTAAAATTAATAATTTAGGTGAAGATATCACGATTAAGGGAATAATAAGATGCACCCACAAGAATGTTATTTATGTACTTAAATGCACATGTAACCTATTCTATTTCGGAGAAACCAAAAGAAGTCTCCGGGATAGAATAAGGGAACATCTTCTGTGCATAGAGAAAGAGAAGGAAGATACACATTTATATAAGCACTTTAAGGAAGTTCACCAGGGTAACACTAGGGATTTAAAATATTGGGGTATTCACAAGATAAAAAACCACTGGAGGGGTGGTAACATTGAAAAAACTCTCTTAATAAGGGAAGCTGAATACATTTATAAATATGATGCACTAAGTGCAGGGTGTGTGTGTGAGGACCGTATCTGTGAAATTAGAAGCAAGCGCAAGATTCTGCCTCTTTTTCCTTACCGGAACTACATCCAGTGACGTCAGACGCCGAAAAATCCCAGTCGGATCCGCTCGAGGAGGATACCGAGCAGGGAAGGTGAACTCCACCAGACCAGGAGACTTTTGGTAATGTACATGGCAAAGAAAGTTGGCTGAATAACCACTCACGATTTTGGGTTATAAATCCTCTTAAGGAAGTGTACAGTATTTATATTTGGTCGGCAGCTAAACTTGGATTTGATTGGCAGCTTGGTGGTAATTTGTCTATCCCTACAACGGACTTTATCTGTTTTGACTGTGTTTTTTTACCCACTCTATTTTAGAGAACTGTGATGTTTGCTAAACAAGTGTGCAATTTTTCTTGAACATAGCGGTCTTTATATAAAGATTTTTAGATTAATGTCTGGTATATGATAACTGTTTTAGAGTCTAATTAATGCAGTATTTTTAGTAATAATCTTTGCATAATATATGTTTTACTAATTTGGGGAAACGTCCCTTTTTTATGTGCTATATGTGTTTTAATAAATTTATTTAATCTCTAAGTGGTGACACCTTTGGCTTTTTTAGCGCCTCCCTTACATTTTCTTTTATATATAAATCTTTCTCTGGACAATTAAAGGGGTATTGTCTTTTAAGGGGGAGTTTGGAGTCTACTTGTCCTAGCGCACCATAAACACACTTTTGTTTAACGTGTCTACTTTACCTGCCTTCGCCGGCCCAATACGCCCGCCTAAGCTCGCCTCACATCGCCGCCGCGGACCTGCAAAATTTCGCCTAAGTTATCAAAAAAGCTGTCAAAAAGCCGCGCACCAAGTACGGGGCGATGAGCAGCGGACTGTGAGAGTTATCACTCATCCGATCTCGCTGCTCTTCGGCTTTTTGACAGCTTTATTGCTAGCCTGTCACTAAGCACCCACACTAAACTACACTGTTCTACCCCCTATACCGGCGCCCCCGGAGCCCCCCGCAACTAAATAAAGTTATTAACCCCTAAACCGCCGCTCCTAGACCCCGTCGCAACTCTTATAAATGTATTAACCCCTAAACCGCCGCTCCGGACACCGCCGCCACCTACATTATACCTAGTAACCCCTATACTGCCCCCCCTATACCGCCGCCCTCTATAATAAAGTTAATAACCCCTATCCTGACGATCCCGGACCTCGCTGCAACTAAATAAATAGTTTAACCCCTAAACCGCCGCTCCTGGACCCCGCCGCAACCTATATTAAACTTATTAACCCCTATCCTGCCCCCCTACACCGTCGCCACCTATAATACATTTATTAACCCCTATCCTGCCCCCCCTACACTGCCGCCACTGTAATAAAATTATTAACCCCTAAACCTAAGTCTAACACTAACCCTAACACCCCCCTAACTTAAATATTAATTCAATTAATCAAATTAATATTTCTCTTATTAACTAAATTAATCCTATTTAAAACTAAATACTTACCTTTAAAATAAACCCTAATATAGCTACAATATAAATAATAATTATATTGTAGCTATCTTAGGATTTATTTTTATTTTACAGGCAAATTTCAATTTATTTTAACTAGGTACAATAGCTATTAAACAGTTATTAACTATTTAATAGCTACCTAGCTAAAATAAAGAGAAATTTACCTGTAAAATAAAACTAACCTAAGTTACAATTACACCTAACACTACACTATACTTAAATAAATTATTCCTATTTAAAACTAAATACTTACCTGTAAAATAAACCCTAAGATAGCTACAATGTAATTAATAATTACGTTGTAGCTATTTTAGGATTTATATTTATTTTACAGGTAACTTTGTATTTATTTTAGCTAGTTAGAATAGTTATTAAATAGTTATTAACTATTTAATAACTACCTAGCTAAAAGAAATACAAAATTACCTGTAAAATAAATCCTAACCTAAGTTACAATTACACCTAACACTACACTATCATTAAATTAATTAAATAAATTAACTACAAATAACTAAAATTAAATACAATTACATAAACTAACTAAAGTACAAAAAATAAAAAAAGCTAAGTTACAAAAAATAAAAAAATAAGTTACAAACATTTAAAAAATATTACTAAAATTTTAAGCTACTTACATCTAATCTAAGCCCCCTAATAAAATAACAAAGCCCCCCAAAATAAAAAAATGCCCTACCCTATTCTAAATTAAAAAAGTTCAAAGCTCTTTTACCTTACCTGCCCTTAAAAGGGCCTTTTGCGGGGCATGCCCCAAAGAAAACTGCTCTTTTGCCTGTAAAAGAAAAATACAACCCCCCCAACATTAAAACCCACCACCCACATACCCCTAATCTAACCCAAACCCCCCTTAAAAAAACCTAACACTACCCCCCTGAAGATCATCCTACCTTGAGTTGTCTTCAGCCAGCCGACCCACGATGGAACTGAAGAGGAGATCCGGAGCGGCAGAAGTGATCCTCCAAGGGGCGCTGAAGAAGTCTTCCATCCGATGAAGTCACCATCCAGGCGGCGCTGAAGAAGTCTTCCATCCGGGCGATGTCATCTTCCAAGCGGCGCTAAAGAAGTCTTCCATCCGGGCGATGTCATCTTCCAAGCGGGGTCTTCAATCTTCTTCTTCAGGATCCATCTTCATTCCGCGGACGCGGAACATCCTTCTTCCCCGACAGACTACCGACGAATGAGGGCTCCTTTAAGGGATGTCATCCAAGATGGCGTCCCTTCAATTCTGATTGGCTGATAGGATTCTATCAGCCAATTGGAATTAAGGTAGGAAAAATCCGATTGGCTGATTGAATTAGAAGGATGTTCTGCATCGGCGGAATGAAGATGGATCCTGAAGAAGAAGATTGAAGACCCCGCTTGGAAGATGACATCGCCCGGATGGAAGACTTCTTCAGCGCCGCTTGGAAGATGACATCGCCTGGATGGAAGACTTCTTCAGCGCCGCCTGGATGATGACTTCATCGGATGGAAGACTTCTTCAGCGCCCCTTGGAGGATCACTTCTGTCGCTCTGGATCTCCTCTTCGGTTCCATCGGTTGGTCGGCTGGCTGAAGACAACTTAAGGTAGGATGATCTTCAGGGGGGTAGTGTTAGGTTTATTTAAGGGGGGTTTGGGTTAGATTCGGGGTATGTGGGTGGTGGGTTTTAATGTTGGGGGGGGTTGTATTTTTCTTTTACAGGCAAAAGAGCAGTTTTCTTTGGGGCCTGCCCCGCAAAAGTCCCTTTTAAGGGCTGGTAAGGTAAAAGAGCTTTGAACTTTTTAATTTAGAATAGGGTAGGGCATTTTTTTATTTTGGGGGGCTTTGTTATTTTATTAGGGGGCTTAGATTAGTTGTAATTAGCTTAAAATTGTTGTAATATTTTTTAAATGTTTGTAGCTTATTTTTTTATTTTTTGTACTTTAGTTAGTTTATGTAATTGTATTTAATTGTAGTTATTTGTAGTTCATTTATTTAATTAATTTAATGATAGTGTAGTGTTAGGTTTAATTGTAACTTAGGTTAGGATTTATTTTACAGGTAATTTTGTATTTCTTTTAGCTAGGTAGTTATTAAATAGTTAATAATTATTTAATAACTATTCTAACTAGCTAAAATAAATACAAAGTTACCTGTAAAATAAATATAAATCCTAAAATAGATACAATGTAATTATTAATTACATTGTAGCTATCTTAGGGTTTATTTTACAGGTAAGTATTTAGTTTTAAATAGGAATAATTTATTAAAGTATAGTGTAGTGTTAGGTGTAATAGTAACTTAGGTTAGTTTTATTTTACAGGTAAATTTCTCTTTATTTTAGCTAGGTAGCTATTAAATAGTTAATAACTATTTAATAGCTATTGTACCTAGTTAAAATAAATTGAAAGTTACCTGTAAAATAAAAATAAATCCTAAAATAGCTACAATATAATTATTATTTATATTGTAGCTATATTAGGGTTTATTTTAAAGGTAAGTATTTAGTTTTAAATAGGATTAATTTAGTTAATAATAGAAATATTATTTAGATTTATTTAATTAATATTTAAGTTAGGGGGGTGTTAGGGTTAGTGTTAGACTTAGGTTTAGGGGTTAATAATTTTATTACAGTGGCGGCGGTGTACGGGGGGCAGGATAGGGGTTAACAAATTTATTATAGGTGGCGACGGTGTAGGGGGGCAGGATAGGGGTTAATAAGTTTAATATAGGTTGCGGCAGGGTCCGGGAGCGGCGGTTTAGGGGTTAAACTATTTATTTAGTTGCGGCGAGGTCCGGAATCGGCAGGATAGGGGTTAATAACTCTATTATAGAGGGTGGCGGTATGGGGGGGCAGGATAGGGGTTAATAGGTATAATGTAGGTGGCGGTGGGGTCTGGGAGCGGCGGTTTAGGGTTTAATACATATATTATAGTTGCAGTGGGTCAGGGAGCGGCGGTCTAGGGGTTAATACATATATTATAGTTGCGGTGGGGTCAGGGAGCGGCGGTTTAGGGGTTAATACATATATTATAGTTGCGGCGGGGTCAGGGAGCGGCGGTTTAGGGGTTAATACATATATTATAGTTGTGGTGGGGTCAGGGAGTGGCGGTTTAGGGGTTAACATGTTTATTATAGTGGCGGTGGGCTCCGGGAGCGGCAGTTTAGGGGGTAATAAATGTATTTAGTTGCGGCGGTGTAGGGGGGGGCAGATTAGGGGGTGTTTAGACTCGGGGTACATGTTAGGGTGTTAGGTGTAGACAGCTCCCATAGGAATCAATGGGATGTCGGGCAGCAGCGAACATGAACTTTCGCTATGGTCAGACTCCCATCGATTCCTATGGGATCCACCGCCTCCAGGGTGGCGGCTTGAAAACCAGGTACGCTGGGCTGCAAAAGTGCTGAGCGTACCTGCGTACCTAGCAAAAGTAGTCAGATTGTGTGCGGAACATCTGGAGTGACGTAAGAATCGATCTGTGTCGGACTGAGTCCGGCGGATCGAAGTTTACGTCACAAAATTCTACTTTTGCCGGTCTCGAGCCTTTGATAACTAAGGCGAATCAGCCTCGCCACAAATCCGCTCCGAAATTCCAGCGTATTTTAGGTTGACGGCTTCATAACTACCCCCCATCGAGTTTACAACACCCAGACGAACAAAACTTTTCATGTGAATCCAGAGCTTATTAAAAATGTTCGCATATAGATTTATTCCTAATAGAAAGCAAGTTGCTGAATCTTAATCTAGAGTCCCAAATAAATGAAATTATACTTACAGATCATGCGATAGTGCACTTGCAAATAACATTGAGGCAGGAAATAGCCAAAAAAAATTCTGGTTTCCTAGCTATATGAGCAACAATATTAGATTCTGCAGCTGGTTGACTAATACATGGAAAGAATATGCACGAGTAAACCATTAATATATAGATAAGGCAGATATTTTCTGGGAGGCTGGCAAAGCGGTACTGAGATGAAAGATTTTTGCATATATGTGCAGATTAAAAAAAACTAAATTTATGCTTACCTGATAAATTTATTTATTTCTTGACACGGTGAGTCCACAGATCGAATTTCTTTTGGGATATTCACCTCCTGCCCTGTAGGAGGCGGCAAAGAGCACCACAGCAAAGCTGTTAAAGATCACCTTCCTTCACTCCAACTCCAGTCATTTGGCCGAAGTAAAAGAGAGAAAGGAAGTAACAAGGTGCAGAGGTGCCTGAGGTTTATAGGCATAACAAAAAATACCCTGTCATCAATACAGCAGGGCTGGCTGTTGACTCACTGTGTCAAGAAATAAATACATTTATCAGGTAAGCATAAATTTTGTTTTCTTTCTAATGACACGGTGAGTCCACAGATCATCTAATTACTTTTGGGAATCAATACTCAAGCTAGAGGACACAGATGATAAGGGAGGGACAAGACAGGGAACCTAAACAGAAGGCACCACTGCTTGAAGAACCTTTCTCCCAAAGGAAGCCTCAGACGAGGCAAAAGTATCAAACTTACAGAATTTTGAAAAAGTATGTAGAGAGGACCAAGTAGCAGCCTTGCAAATCTGTTCTACAGAAGCTTCATTTTTGAATGCCCAGGAAGAGGAAACAGCCCTTGTAGAATGAGCCATAACTTTCTCAGGAGGCTGCTGTCCAGTAGTCTCATAGGCAAAGCAAATTATACTCTTCAGCCAAAAATAAAGAGAAGTAGCAGGATCTTTCTGCCCTTACATTTTTCAGAGAAAACTACAAACAGAGCAGAAGACTGACAAAAATCTTTAGTCACCTGTAAATAGAATTTTAGAG
This sequence comes from Bombina bombina, assembly GCF_027579735.1. Lineage (NCBI taxonomy): Eukaryota > Metazoa > Chordata > Amphibia > Anura > Bombinatoridae > Bombina > Bombina bombina. The sequence continues at coordinate 1,428,071,684 of NC_069500.1, forward strand.
CACAAACCACATCTAGGTTGTGCAGAAGACGATCTTTATGAGAAGAAGGATTAGGACATAAAGAAGGAACAACAATCTCCTGATTAATGTTCCTATCTGAAACCACTTTAGGAGGAAAATATAATTTAGTACGTAAAACAACCTTATCTGAAAGAAAAATAAGGTACGAAGACTCATACTGTAAAGACGAGAGTTCTGAGACTCTACGAGCAGAAGAAATAGCAACAAGAAACAAAGATAACAACTTAATATCTAAGGAATGCATAGGCTCAAACTGAGCCTGCTGAAGAACCTTAAGAACAAGATTACTCCAGGGAAGAGTAACAGGTTTGAACACAGGCCTGATTCTGACCAAGGCCTGACAGAGCGATTGAACATCTGGTACCTCTGCCAGACGTTTATGTAACAAAATAGATAAGGCAGAAATTTGACCCTTCAAAGAGCTTGCCGATAACCCCTTCTCCAAACCCTCTTGGAGAAAAGATAAAATTCTAGGAATCCGAACTCTACTCCAAGAGTAGCCTTTGGAATCGCACCAATACAGATATTTACGCCAAATCTTATGGTAAATTTTCGTGGTAACAGGCTTGCGAGCCTGAATCTGTCAGGGTTTTTTCCCTGTTGTGTTTGCCATGTGCTGCTGGCAGCCATTTTACTCACCTCTCTTCCTGACTATGGTGCATTGTGGGGGATGCTGCTTAATTCCTGCACTTCCTTTTATGGCCAGACTGGTGTGCATCATCCATGTGAGACAGGATGCAGTCTCAGAATTGTGATGTCATCACTTATTATTTAAAGGGCCTCTGTTCAGTATGCTTTGCCTTTGCGTTGTCTCAGACCTGTTTGTGAGAGTTCCTGTGTATTACCTGGCTGCCTGACGTCCTTCCTGGTTCCTGATTCCTGGCTTGTTCCTGACTCTGCTGTTTTCCTTGTTCCTGATTCTGGCTCGTCTGACTATTCGCTTTGGCTCCTGATTCGGCTCGTCTGACTACCAGCTCTGGTTTTGATTCCTGGCTTGTTATTTGACTTGTGGATTTTTTATTATTTTTTGCTATTAATAAAGGTGTGATTATTTTTGCACTTCTCGTCTCAGTCTGATTCCTGACACCCTGACATTACGCAAAGGCCATTAATCCTGATGGTGCTAATAATCCATCTTTACCTGCCATCATTTCCAGGATGGATGTACAGGATCACTACTTGGATCAATTTACACTAGCCCTGCAAACCCTGCTGACTCGCACTGTACATTTGGACCAAAGTGTCCCGCAAGTTATGGCTGCTCCTGTTTTCGCTGCTGCACCTATGCCTAGCAGGAGCATGTCCAGTTCTGCAAGTCTACCTCAGCGATATGGAGGCGATCCTATTCAGTGCAGAGGGTTTGTGAACCAGGTGGGCATTTACTTTGAGATGTTACCTCAGGCATTTCCCTCTGACAGAGCTAAGGTGGGATTTCTCATCTCGTTACTCTCTGACACAGCTCTTGCCTGGGCTAATCCCTTGTGGGAGACTAATAAACCTGTGATTTCAAATTACCCTGAATTTGTGGTCTCCTTTTGAAGAGTTTTTGATGTTCTGGCTCGCTCCTCCTCTGCTGCTAAATGACTCATGTCCATTCAGCAAGGTACAAGATCTGTTGCTCAGTATGCCATTGAGTTCCGTACACTTGCCGCAGAGGTAGGTTGGAACAATGAAGCCCTAGTTGCCGCCTTCTTTCATGGGCTCTCTGATGCGATTAAAGACAAAGTTGCTGCCAGAGATTTACCAGAGGATCTCGAGGCATTTGTGTCTTTTTGATCCTAATTGACATCAGACTCAGAGAGAGGCCCTCTTTCAAGGAGCGCTTGCAGAAGCCTCCTGTTCCGTTGTCTCCAATGTGTTTGTTCCCACCCATGCCTCCCTCTCCTCCCATGCCTCCTGGTCCCGAGTCACCAGGTACTGCTGAGCCAATGCAGCTGGGATTCACACGTCTCTCCGCGGCGGAGAGGGCCTTTAGGAGGAGGGATTGGCTCTGCCTCTATTGTGGGTTACAGGGCCACCTTTTGAAGTCTTGTCCTACACGGCCAGGAAACGCTCACACCTAAGGTCCTGTCGGGGGCAGACCTTGGGTGGTTTATCCTCGTCCCCGGAACCGCTTAAGGAGAAACTTATGGTCACGGTTGTCCTTTCCTGGCTGGACTCCTCCATAGTCACCCAAGCTCTTGTTGACTCCGGTGCTGCGGGCTATTTCATTGACAGTGCTTTTGTATCAAAGCACTCCATTCCTGTTTTTCCTCGGTCCGTTCCGCTTGCTATTGAGGCCATTGATGGCAGGCCCCTTCAGCCCGCACTCGTTACTCACGAAACTGCTCCGTTTTCCATGGCTGTTGGGGCTCTCCATTTTGAAACCCTCCAGTTCCAGGTGATAAACTCTCCGCATTTTCCGGTGGTTCTGGGTTATCCCTGGCTCCAAAAGCACAATCCCAGTTTCCACTGGTGCAGGTCCGAAATTTTGTTGTGGTCCCCGCAATGTATTTCCACTTGTCTTCGGGAAACCAGTTAAAGTCTTGTGCACTTCTTCGGTTTCTCAATTGCCAGAGGATTACCGAGAGTTCCTAGACATGTTTGACAAGGTGCGTGCTGGTACGTTGCCTCCTCACCGGTCTTACGATTGTGCCAAAGACCTGCAACCCGGAGCCATTCCTCCTCGGGCCGGGTGTACCCTCTGTCTGTTGCAGAGAATTGTGCTATGGAGGAGTATGTTGCTGATGCTCTGTCGCGGGGGATCATCCACAAATCCTGCTCTCCTGCAGGGGCTGGCTTCTTCTTTGTGAAGAAAAAGGGTGGCGAGTTAAGACCATGTATCGATTATAGGGGTCTTAATCATCTTACCATTAAGAATGCTTACCCTATCCCGCTTATTACGGAACTCTTTGACCACCTCAAGGGAGCTACGGTCTTTACTAAACTTGATTTTAGAGGAGCGTACAATCTCGTTAGGATTAAGGAGGGCCACAAATGGAAAACAGCATTTAACACCAGGAGCGGGCATTATGAGTATCTTGTAATGCCCTTTGGCCTATGTAATGCTCCTGCTGTTTTTCAGGAATTTATTAATGATGTCCTACAAGATATGTTGCAACAGTGTGTTGTGGTGTACTTAGACGACATACTCATACACTCACCCACACTTGAGGCTCATCGTTCTGATGTTACACGGGTTCTTCAGAGACTACGTGAGAACGGCCTGTTTTGTAAACTCGAGAAATGTGAGTTCCATCAGACTCAAGTAACCTTCCTAGGTTATGTTATCTCCATTGCAGGGTTCTCCATGGATCCTGACAAGTTATCTGCAGTTCTGCAGTGGCCTCGCCCAGTTGGTCTTCGGTCTATACAACGTTTTTTGGGGTTCACTAATTACTATAGAAAGTTTATTAAAAACTTCTCTTCCTTGGTCAAACCTATCACAGACATGACCCGTAAAGGGAATGATCCACTCCATTGGTCACCTACTGCCATTAAGGCCTTTGATAGTCTTAAGACTGCCTTTGCTGCTGCTCCAGTTCTGGCTCATCCTAACCCTGTCCTGCCTTTCATTCTTGAGGTCAATGCGTCTGAGACTGGAGTAGGTGCCCTCTTGTTTCAACGTCCTATGCCTGACGGTTCTTTGCATCCGTGTGGTTTGTTCTCTAAGAAATAGTCTCCAGCGGAGTGCAATTATGAAATTGGCAACAGGGAATTACTGGCCATAATTTTGGCACTTAAGGAATGGAGGCATCTTCTCGAGGGTACTAGCAAGCCAGTGCTCATTCTTACTGACCACAAGAATTTAACTTATCTATCTGAAGCCAAATGTTTGTCGCCCCGACAGGCCAGATGGGCGCTATTTTTGTCTCGGTTTAATTATGTGGTCTCCTACCTGCCTGGTAGTAAGAATATTAGGGCTGATGCCCGTTCTCGACAATTTTCGCCTCTGTCCAAGGAGCAGTCTGTTCCTTCTCCTGTTATACCTCCTGACCCTATTTTGGCTACCATACATACTAATTTAACTTCTCCCTTGGGGGAGGAGATCCTGGCTGCACAAACCAATGCACCTCCTGAGAAACCTAGCGGTAAGTGTTTTGTTCCTGAGAATCTTCAAACTAAACTTTTGCACACTTATCACTATCCTAAAGCCGCAGGTCACCCAGGCAAGAACCAAATGATTTGGTCTGTCACTCGACAATTCTGGTGGCCAGGTCTTCGTTCTGATGTTGCTGCGTATGTTGCCTCCTGCTCAGTTTGTGCACAGAATAAGACTCCTCAACGTCTTCCTGTGGGTCTTCTTCAACCTATTGCTAATGGTGAGCGTCCTTGGACACATCTTTCCATGGACTTCATTGTCGAGCTCCCTGTTTCCAATGGCAATACTGTTATCCTTATGGTGGTTGACCGTTTTTCTAAAATGTCACATTGCATTCCCTTGAGGAAGCTGCCTACCGCTCAGGAGCTTGCTTCAATTTTTGCCCGGGAGGTCTTCCATTTACATGGGTTACCCAAGGAGATAGTGTCGGACCGGGGTAGCCAGTTTGTCTACAGATTTTGGCGTTCCTTTTGTGCTCAAATGGGGATCCAGCTTTCATTCTCCTTGGCATATCACCCTCAATCCAATGGGGCTGTGGAACAGTCTAATCAAGCTCTGGAACAGTTCCTCCGTTGCTATGTCTCAGATCACCACAATAATTGGTCTGAACTGTTACCTTGGGCAGAGTTTGCTCGTAATAGTGCTATTAATGCTTCCTCTAAGATATCCCCGTTCATGGTGAATTATGGGTTTCAACCATCCTTGTTGCCCGATTCATTCATGTCTCAGGGTATTCCGGCTTTGGAGGAGCATCTCCGGCAACTCCGTTCCACGTGGTTGGAGATTCAGGATTGCTTCATCGTTCTATGCAGCGCCAAAAGTTCCAGGCTGATTGTAGGCGTCTGCCCGCACCTTCCTACCAGGTTGGTGAGAGAGTTTGGCTGTCCTCCCACAACTTGAACCTTCGTGTGCCTTCCAATAAATTGGCTCCCGTTATGTTGGTCCTTTTCGAATACTCAGACGAGTTAATCCTGTGGCCTACACTCTTGACCTTCCTCCTGCTATGCGCATCTCCAATGTTTTTCATGTCTCCCTCTTGAAACCATTGGTTTGTAATCGATTTACCACTGTGTTGCCTCATCCCCATCCTATCTTTGTTGAGAACCATGAGGAGTATGAGGTCGGCAGCATTATTGACTCTCGTATGTCCAGGGGCCGTGTACAGTATTTGGTTCACTGGAGAGGCTACGGTCCGGAGGAGCGTTCTTGGATTCCCTCCTCTGATGTTCATGCTCCTGCCCTCCTCCGTGCCTTCCATGCCCGTTTCCCCAATAAGCCTTTTGTCCTCCCGTGGGTGAGGGGTCATTGAGGGGAGGGTACTGTCAGGGTTTTTTTCCCTGTTGTGTTTGCCATGTGCTGCTGGCAGCCATTTTACTCACCTCTCTTCCTGACTATGGTGCATTGTGGGGAATGCTGCTCAATTCCTGCACTTCCTTTTATGGCCAGACTGGTGTGCATCATCCATGTGAGACAGGATGCAGTCTCAGAATTGTGATGTCATCACTTATTATTTAAAGGGCCTCTGTTCAGTATGCTTTGCCTTTGCGTTGTCTCAGACCTGTTTGTGAGAGTTCCTGTGTATTACCTGGCTGCCTGACGTCCTTCCTGGTTTCTGATCCCTGGCTTGTTCCTGACTCTGCTGTTTTCCTTGTTCCTGATTCTGGCTCGTCTGACTATTCGCTTTGGCTCCTGATTCGGCTCATCTGACTACAAGCTCTGGTTTTGATTCCTGGCTTGTTATTTGACTTGTAGACTTTATATTATTTTTTGCTATTAATAAAGGTGTGATTATTTTTGCACTTCTCGTCTCAGTCTGATTCCTGGCACCCTGACAGAATCATAGTCTCAATGACCTGATCTGAAAAAACACGCTTAGATAAAATTAAGCGTTCAATCTGCAAGCAGTCAGCTTCAGAGAAACTAGATTTGGATGAAGGAAAGGCCCTTGAAGAAGGTTCCAAGGAGGGAGAGATGACATCTCCACTAGGTCTGCATACCAAATCCTGCGAGGCCACGCCGGAGCAATGGGAATCACTGGCGCCCTATCTTGCTTGATCCGAGCAATGACTCAAGGAAGGAGAGTGAACGGAGGAAATAGGTATGCAAGGTTGAAATTCCAAGGAACTGTTGGTGCATCTATCAGAACCATCTGAGGGTCTCTTTACCTCGACCCATACCTCGGGAGCTTGGCATTCTGACGAGATGCAATGAGATCTAGATCCGGCTGTCCCCATTTGAGAATCAAGCTGGAACACACTTCTGGATGCAATTCCCATTCCCCCGGGTGAAAGGTCTATCTGCTCAGAAAATCCGCTTCCCAATTGTCCACTCTTGGAATGTGGATTGCAGACAGACAACAGTTGTGGGTCTCTGCCCACTGAATAATATTGGACACTTCTTTCATGGCCAAAGAACTCATAGTTCCACCCTGATGGTTGATGTAAGCGACTGAGGCCCCAGACTGCTCCCCAACCTGCCAGGCTGTCGTCCGTAGTCCCTATCACCCAGGTAGGTCTGCAAAAACAGCTCCCCTGGGAGAGATGATCCTGAGACAACCACCAAGGAAGAGAATCTCTTGTCATCTGATCCAAATGAATTCACGAAGACAGATCCACGTAATCCCTGTTCCATTGTCTGAGCATGCATAACTGCAGAGGTCTGAGATGGAAACGAGCAAAAGGACCGATTACCTCCATACATTGAGCTACTGATGGATGAGGAGAGGTCGGAAGAGACAGACAAGATTCGAAAATCTTGGACTTTCTGACCTTCGTCAGAAATATTTTCAACAAAACAGAGTCTATTATGATTCCCAAAAAGACTACCCTTGTAGAAGGAATTAAGGAACTCTTTTCCAGATTCACCCTCCAACAGTGAGAGCGCAGGAAGGATACAAGCAACTACGTTTGGGATTTTGCTAGATAAAAAGACTGGGCCTGAACCAGAATGTCATCTAGATAAGGCGCCACTGCAATACCCTGTAACCGGAGCACATCCAACATAGATCCCAGAATCTTTGAAAATACTCTGGGAGCTGTAGCTAGTCCGAAAGGAAGAGCCACAAACTGGAAGTGTTTGTGTAGAAAAGAAAATCTCAGAAACTTGTGATGATCCCTGTGGATGGGAACATGAAGGTACGCATCCTTTAAATCCACTGTTGTCATAAATTGACCCTCTTGAACTAAGGGAAGAATGGAACAAATAGTTTCCATTTTGAAGGACGGTACTCTGAGGAATTTGTTTAGACTCTTGAGATCCAAGATTTGTCTGAAGGTTCCTTCTTTCTTTGGAACCACAAACAGATTGGACTAAAATCACAGACCCTGCTCTTGTACTGGAACAGGAACTTTCACTCCCATTTCGGATAGATCCTGAACACAATGTAAGAACGCCTCTCTTTTTATCTGGTCGGCAGATAATCTTGAGAGAAGAAATCTGCCCCTGGGGGGAAAAGTCTTAAAATATAGTTTGTATCCCTGGGACACGATGTCTATCGCCCAAGAATCCTGAACATCCTGAACCCAAGCCTGAGCGAAAAGGGAAAGTCTGCCCCCCACAAGATCCGGTCTCGGATCGGAGGCAGACCCTTCATGCTGACTTTGAATCATTAGCAGGTTTTTTGAATGTTTTTCCTTATTCCAATATTGGTTGGGTCTCCAGGAAGGTTTGGACTGATTCTGTTTTGTAGAGGGAGAGGAAGGTTTACCCTTGAAGTTTCAAAATGAATGAATATTACATCCCTTCTGTTTAGATTTCTTGTCCTGAGGAAGGAAATTACCCTTTCCTCCTGTAATGTCAGAAATAATCTCAGCCACAGCTGGGCCAAACAAGGTCTTACCCTTGTAAGGAATAGACAAAAGCTTAGACTTAGAAGACACATCTGCAGACCAAGATTTCAGACATAAAGCTCTTCGAGCTAGAATTGCAAAACTAGAAATCTTTGCTCCCAAATTGATAACTTGAAGGGAAGCATAAGAAATGAAAGAATTGGCCAATTTTAGAGCCCTGATCCTGTCCTGGATCTCTTCAAGGGGAATGTCTGTTTGAAAGCAATCAGACAACAAATCAAACCAGTATGCCGCCACGCTAGAAACGGTAGCAATACACACCGCAGGTTGCCATTGTAAACCCTGGTGAACATAAATGTTTTTTAAGAAAACTCTCCAGTTTCTTATCAATAGGGTCCTTAAAAGAACAACTATCCTCTATGGGAATAGTAGTTCTCTTAACTAAAGTGGAAATTACCCCTTCCACCTTGGGGACCGTTTGCCAAGACTCTTTGATAGAGTCATCAATGGGAAACATCTTTTTAAAGATAGGAGAAGGAGAAAAAGGAATACCCGGCTTCTCCCATTCCTTAACAATAATTTCTGTAGCCCGATCGGGAACAGGAAAACATTATAGCATGGAAGGTACATCATAATACTTGTTAAGTTTACTAGACTTTTTAGGGTTGACAATGACAGTAGAGTCAGAGTCATTCAGAGTAGCTAAAACCTCCTTGAGTAGTAAACGGAGGTGTTTCAGCTTAAACCTGAAGGATACAACTTCAGCATCAGAGGAAGGAATTACACTGTCAGAATCTGAGATTTCACCCTCAGATGCTTCCGAAAAATCTTCCTCATCAGACTTATGAGAGGAAAAATTCAGAATAGCCACGACCGAGTCAGATACCTTACACACTGAATCTTTAGACTTCCTCTTGAGCTTCCCCTGTAGCATGGGAAAAGCAGACAACGCATCAGAAACTGCAGAAGACATAAGGGAAGCAATGTCTTGCAGGGAGACCCCAGCCGGAGCTTGAGAGGAAGAGCAGGGCACTGGTTAATGGGTACTAAAATTTGGGACACCTGAGGTATATTTTGCACATTGTCAGAAGACTCCTGGACAGCATCTGTCTTAGACAATATAGGCTTAAACAATCTATCCTTAAGATTTAATGTTCTCTCAACACATGAGGAACAAAAAGGAATTGGTGATACAATATTAGCATTCAAACATAAAGGACATCTGTAATCTGTAACAGAGACTTTGACCATCTTATCAGAATAATTAAATAATTAAATCATGAGCAATTTAAATAAAGAAAAAAATTGTTACTGTTTCTTTAAATTTTAAAATGAAACTGCTTTATTTTTGATGCAATGCAAAAAACGAAACTGCCTTATTTTTTGAACAAAACAAAAAACTAAATTGCTTTATTATACAGATTGAGTAATAAAAAATGGTTTAATAAAACCTCAAACAGCTCTAAACCTCAGCAAAAGCTTTACTGAGGTACCTACCTTGCAGGAAAAATAATATATATATATAACTCTTAAAAACGTATTTCACACTGGAGCTGCTTCAGTAAAGAAAGGCTAACAGAAGACAGTCAAACTTAGAAACTATAAAATGAAGATATCTCTCCTCCATTAACAGGAAGTGAGAGAATAACAAATGTGCAGTAGATAATTTTTTACTTTACACAAGCCCCGCCCATCATGGGTCTGACAAAAATAACATTTCAGCAGACATGTTAATGCAAGAAAAAACGTTTTTAAAACCACCAAATTGACCCTAACTTCACCTCAAGTCCCCAGTGCCTGCATACTGCCATGCATAATCCCCTTACAACTAGGAGCAATGTATTAAAATAAATCCCTGTCAGGGAAAAAGTAAAGTGCCATGTTTTTTCCTAAGCAGCTTAAGAAATTAAATTAGCATTTACCTCAATAATCTGTCTTGCAGCTAGGCAGCTCACTAGGTTTGGAGAGGTCCTTTCCCTCACATTGACCTGTGGAAAATAATAATAGGGACGCAGTGAGAATTATGTCCCACAAGTTCCCTTTGCTTAAAAGCCACCAATGCTCTACTGAAGAGACTGAAATGGACTACAGCTACACCCTGGAGTAAAAACAGCACATACTAGTACTGCAAATAAAATAATAAACTCTTGATTGAAGAATCTTTTCAGACACCTAACTTTACCACATCCTTACACTAACATAGGCAAAGAGAATGACTGGGGTTGAAGTGCAGGGAGGTGATATTTAACAGCTTTGCTGTGGTGCTCTTTGCTGCCTCCTGCAGGGCAGGAGGTGAATATCCCAAAAGAAATTAGATGATCAGTGGACTCACTGTGTCATTAGAAAGAAAAAGAGCCAAGCAAGGGAAATACAACTGGCAAATCAGCTAAAGAACGCATATAGTAGTTATTTGAATAATCCACATGCAGATTCATGGGGTAAATATACACAGGCAAAAGCAGAGAGATACATTTTTATGAAAAGAAAATGGGCACTTGAAGATAGCAAATTTAAAGCATTTTCCAGGGATACCAAGGAATTTCTGCCAAGTATTCATCAAAGCTTGTCAAAGGTAAAAGGAGTCGGAATATAATTGCTAATATAAAGGAAGGTGCAATAAATCAAAATTTCAGAGGAGGCATTACAAGTAATCAATCAAGACAAAACTCTGGTAGAAGTCATGCAGGTTATCAAAAAAATAAAATAAATAATAAAGCAGCAGGACAAAATGGAATTTTGCAAAATCATGAAACAGGAAGTGTCTGAGACATTAGTAAAACTTTTTAATTACTATTACGTGAAGAATAATATGGGCTCAGGATACTTTGCAAATTCCACAGTCACTTTAATCTATAAGAAACGTAAAATAAAAGATGACATGGGCTCATATAGGCCTATATCGCTTTTAAATGTAGATTACAAGATATTAACAGCAGTCATAGCAGAAAGGATAAAAACAGTGATGGGAGAAGTTATTCATAAAGATCAAGCTGGATTCATGCCAAATAAGAATGTGGTGAGGAATGTTAGCCGGGTACTGTTAACATTGGATTTTTACTCTAATGGAAGCAGGAAAGAAAATAGGGACAGCAGGGGTGATATGGCATTACTTGCCATAGACGCTGAAAAGGCATTCAATTCTATCAATTGAGATAATTTATTTACAGCGCTAGAAAGGTTTGGGATTAAGGGTAATATCCTGAATATGATTAAACTTATATAGAATAAACCAAGATCCCAACTTCTAATAAACAACAAGCTATTACAATATATAACGCTATATAAGGGAACAAGGCAGGGATGCCCACTATCACCCCTGTTGTTCAACATATCTCTTGAACCCCTCACAATCTATTTAAGGCAAGAATTTGAAGGTATTAAATTGGGTAAACAGAAAGTAGTAAAGTCATTATACGCTGATGACATAATCTTGTTCCTATATAATACACCTAAAAGCATTCCACAAAGCCTAGAGATTATTAGTAACTATAGTAAGTTTTCTGGATATAAAATGAATATGCAAAAATCAGAAATTTTATGGATTGACAAAAAAAAAGTAGCTTTAAAGTGCATGGGTTTCAAGAAGTACAATATATAAAATATTTAGGCCTTAACTTGAGTAAAAACCTCAATGAATGGTATCAGTTGAATTATGAAAAATTATTTGATAACTTACCTGTTATTTTAGAAAGGTGGAAAATATATAATCTATCAATAACGGCTAAGATTATGTTAATCAAAATGATTGTCTTCCCAAAGATCTTGTTCCCGCTACAAAACTTACCTTTATTTGTAACAAAGAGAGACACAGCAAAATATAACAGCATGATAAAACAGTTTCTATGGAACAATAAAAAAACACGTCTGGCATTAGATAGATTGACACAACGAAAGAAAGAAGGTGGATTTGGTCTACCTAGTATCAAATATTATAACTGGGTAACAATGATAACATTTGCAGTAGACTGGCTGGTAGAAGGTGACCAGGTGACATATTATTCTCCTCTATGATGACTCTGAATATACAGTGGGGCAAAAAAGTATTTAGTCAGCCACCAATTGTGCTAGTTCTCCCACTTAAGAAGATGAGAGAAGCCTGTAATTTTCATCATAGGTATACCTCAACTATGAGAGACAAACTGTGGAAACAAATCCAGACAATCACATTATCTAATTTGGAAATAATTTATTTGCAAATTATGGTGGAAAATAAGTATTTGGTCAATATCAAAAGTTCATCTCAATACTTTGTTATATATCCTTTGTTGGCAATGACAGAGGTCAAACATTTTCTGTAAGTCTTCATAAGGTTGTCACACACTGTTGCTGGTGTGTTGGCCCATTCCTGCATGCAGATCTCCTCTAGAGCAGTGATGTTTTGGGGCTGTTGCTGGGCAACACGGATTTTCAACTCCCTCCAAAGGTTTTCTATGGGGTTGAGATCTGGAATATGGCTAGGCCACTCCAGGACCTTGAAATGCTTCTTACGAATCCACTCCTTCGTTGCCCGGGCGGTGTGTTTGGGATCATTGTCATGCTGAAAGACCCAGCCATGTTTCATCTTCAATGCCCTTGATGATGGAAGGAGGTTTGCACTCAAAATCTCACGATACATGGCCCCATTCATTCTTTCATGTACATGGATCAGTCGTCCTGTTCCCTTTGCAGAGAAACAGCCCCAAAGCAAGATGTTGCCACCCCCATGCTTCACAGTAGGTATGGTGTTCTTTGGTTGCAAATAAGCATTCTCTCTCCTCCAAACACGACGAGTTGTGTTTCTACCAAACAGTTCTACTTTGGTTTCATCTGACCATATGACATTCTCCCAATCTGCTTCTGGATCATCCAAATGCTCTCTAGCATACTTCAGACAGGCCCAGACATGTACTAGCTTAAGCAGGGGGACACGTCTGGCACTGCAGGATCTGAGTCCCTGGCGGCGTAGTATGTTACTGATGGTAGCCTTTGTTACGTTGGTCCCAGCTCTCTGCAGGTCATTCACTAGGTCCCCCCATGTGGTTCTGGGATGTTTGCTCACCGTTCTTGTGCTCATTTTGACCCCATGGGGTGAGATCTTGCGTGGATTCCCAGATTGAGGGAGATTATCAGTGGTCTTGTATGTCTTCCATTTTCTAATTATTGCTCCCACAGTTGATTTCTTTACACCAAGCTGCTTGCCTATTGCAGATTCAGTCTTCCCAGCCTGGTGCAGGTCTACAATTTTGTTTCTGGTGTCCTTCGACAGCTCTTTGGTCTTCACCATAGTGGAGTTTGGAGTGTGACTGTTTGAGGTTGTGGACAGGTGTCTTTTATACTGATAACAAGTTCAAACAGGTGCCATTAATACAGGTAATGAGTGGAGGACAGAGGAGCCTCTTAAAGAAGAAGATACAGGTCTGTGAGAGGCAGAAATCTTGCTTGTTTGTAGGTGACCAAATACTTATTTTCCACCATAATAGGCACATAAATTCTTTCCAAATTAGACAATGTGATTGTCTGGATTTGTTTCCACATTTTGTCTCTCATTGTTGAGGTATACCTATGATGAAAATTGCAGGACTCTCTCATCTTCTAAAGTGGGAGAACTTGCACAATTGGTGGCTGACTAAATACTTTTTTGCCCCACTGTAAAGGTTACAAACTTCTGATAAATATGACCATTATGGTGGCACGTAATTTAATATTTAAAAACTGGAAATCGGCAGAGGCCCCTAATATCGCAACATTAATAAATACGATGAAAAGACAAATGTCCATTGAGCTACTGGAGATTAAGCCTATGTCAGAAAAGAGATTAAAGTCCTTTTTTTCTAAATGGTTGAATATTATAAGGGAATGGCTCCTGACAGCTCAGATGCAATTTGTGTACCCCTTATAGGATAATAGAGTTTATAATGCTTATATTAAAAAAGGTTCTCCCACAACAATGGATGAGAAGTAGATAGGTATGCTTTATAGGGTGAAGGATAGGATACGATAAGCGGAGGAGAAGGGGGATGTCGGGGATTGTGTGTGTTTACGTTCCACCCCCTTTTTTTTGTGGTTTTTGTTTTTGTTGTTCTTTATATGTAATTTTGAAGGTGATAAGCAACTGATAACATATATGAAGATTCAATTATATTTAAGTTTGTTAAAGCAAATAAGGGATAAGCCAGGCGGCTTAGAGGCATATAGAAACATAATCACAGGGATGTCTGAGGGTAGTTGGAACTATTTCTCTAAATGAAAGTATACTATTTAAAGGCCAGGTTTCTCTGATTGATATTTAGTCAAAGTGATTTAAGATATATAAATGTTAGAAGGCTTATAAGAACTTTATTGTATATAAATATGCCTGAGATAGTTCGGGAATAATATTGGACATAGTTATTTTTGTCTTGTATTTATGAATATGTACTTTTCCTTGGATAAGTAACCTGCAAGACATCCAGAAATTACATCTTTGTGTTATTGTTTATCTTATGTGAAAAAAAACAATAAAAAGGAAATTGAAAAAAAAAACAACAACAACCATAATTTAAAACAAAATAATGAAATTTACAATTTGAGAAGGGTCATCTTAAAAGAATCACAAATAGAGATATTAAGTTAGGGCCTTTCTTTTGCCCCAACTAATAAAATGAATAGATTTAATACATGTATAGATGCTCAAAAATGTATAATAAGCCTGACTTTGAAAATATATTTTCTGAAATCCCCACTTGAAAGAGATGGTGCACACAAAGCACCAACAAAAATTGATGATAAAGGTTATATCCATTTGAGTTTAAAAGACAAATCAACATTCTACCCTAAAAATGACAAATGCCCTTGTTTAGAAACATTCGAAAAACTCATGAAAGATAAAACAGAAGTGAGTGATGTACAACTTAAGAATTGTATCACTCATAATTCAACTATAAAACAAAAAAAAAACTAATTAAAGAATTAGAAAACAATAACGATCTGACTATAAAAACCTGCGGACAAGGGATTGTCATTCTAAATACAGTAGACTATGAAAAAATGATTAACAAACTGCTCTTTGATGAGAAAACATACCAAAAAATTAGCTGTAACCCTACCCATGCCTATCAGGTATTTTTTAGATGATAAAGAATATATGTTTCTATTTCCTTCACATCCGAGAATCCCAGTATTATATGCCCTTCCAAAAATCTATAAATCTATATCGGAAACCACCAGATTAATTTCAGGTATCAAATCCCTAACGGCCAACCTCTCTTTATATATAGATACCTGCAAAAATATGTAAGTGCCCTCCCTTCCTACCTAAAGGATTCTACTAATCTTATAAATATTTTAGAACAAATAGAATGGCAACCGGAATACATACTAGTTATGTGTGATGTCACATCACTATATACATCAATACATCACCATCATGGTTTAGAGGCAATCAAACGTTATCTTAAATCAGACAATAGCATAAATTCAGAGAAAGCCATATTTTTACTAGAAGGTATTAAGTTTATATTGGAGCATAACTATTTCTTATATAAAGATAGTTTTTATAAACAAAGATGCAGGACTGCGATGGGTACTCGCTTTGCCCCTAGTTATGTGAACTTGTTTATGGGCACTGGGAGTCTTTCTGGGGGAATCTTGCTATAAAGAACATCTTTATATTATATAAACAGTATATAGATGACCTGTTTATTATTTGGAAGGGAGAGGAGAACCTACTACTTGAATGCATCCAAGAAATGAATAGGAATAATAAAAACATTATCCTAACTGTAGAATTCAGTAGAATTCAGTAATACAAAAGTCCACTTTCTTGATTTAGAATTGAAAATCGTAGGGCAAAATATAGTCTCTAGAACCTACTTCAAATCAGTTGATGCAAACAACTATTTACATTCAACCAATTATCACCATAATTTATGGAAGAAAATATTCATATAATTTATGGAAGAAAAATATTCATATATACATATAAATACACTTATATATATATACTTTTATATATATATATATATATATATATATATATATATATATATATATATATATATATATATATATATATATATATATATATATATATATATATAACAATTTATGCTTACCTGATAAATTTATTTCTCTTGTAGTGTATCCAGTCCACGGATCATCCATTACTTATGGGATATTAACTCCTCCCCAACAGGAAGTACAAGAGGATTCACCCAGCAGAGCTGCTATATAGCTCCTCCCCTAACTGCCATTACCAGTCATTCGACCGAAAACATGCAGAGAAAGGAAAACCATAGGGTACAGTGGTGACTGTAGTTTAATGGAAAAATTACCTGCCTTAAAGTGACAGGGCGGGCCGTGGACTGGATACACTACAAGAGAAATAAATTTATCAGGTAAGCATAAATTATGTTTTCTCTTGTTAAGTGTATCCAGTCCACGGATCATCCATTACTTATGGGATACCAATACCAAAGCTAAAGTACACGGATGACGGGAGGGACAGGCAGGCTCTTTATACGGAAGGAACCACTGCCTGAAGAACCTTTCTCCCAAAAACAGCCTCCGAAGAAGCAAAAGTGTCAAATTTGTAAAATTTGGAAAAAGTATGAAGAGAAGACCAAGTTGCAGCCTTGCAAATCTGTTCAACAGAAGCCTCATTCTTAAAGGCCCAAGTGGAAGCCACAGCTCTAGTAGAATGTGCTGTAATTCTTTCAGGAGGCTGCTGTCCAGCAGTCTCATAGGCTAACCGTATTATGCTACGAAGCCAAAAGGAGAGAGAGGTAGCCGAAGCTTTTTGACCTCTCCTCTGACCAGAATAAACGACAAACAGGGAAGACGTTTGTCGAAAATCCTTAGTTGCCTGTAGATAAAATTTCAGGGCACGGACTACATCTAGATTGTGTAGCAGATGTTCCTTTTTCGAAGAAGGATTAGGACACAAAGATGGAACCACAATCTCTTGATTGATATTCCTGTTAGTGACCACCTTAGGTAAGAACCCAGGTTTAGTACGCAGAACTACCTTGTCTGAATGAAAAATCAGATAAGGAGAATCACAATGTAAGGCAGATAACTCAGAGACTCTTCGAGCCGAGGAAATCGCCATTAAAAACAGAACTTTCCAAGATAACAACTTGATATCAATGGAATGAAGGGGTTCAAACGGAACCCCCTGTAAAACATTAAGAACTAAGTTCAAACTCCATGGTGGAGCAACAGTTTTAAACACAGGCTTGATCCTAGCTAAAGCCTGACAAAAAGCTTGAACGTCCGGAACTTCTGACAGACGTTTGTGTAAAAGAATGGACAGAGCTGAAATCTGTCCCTTTAAGGAACTAGCGGATAAACCCTTTTCTAAACCTTCTTGTAGAAAAGACAATATCCTCGGAATCCTAACCTTACTCCATGAGTAACTCTTGGATTCGCACCAATATAAGTATTTGCGCCATATCTTATGGTAAATCTTTCTGGTAACAGGCTTCCTAGCCTGTATTAAGGTATCAATCACTGACTCAGAAAAACCACGTTTTGATAAAATCAAGCGTTCAATTTCCAAGCAGTCAGCTTCAGAGAAATTAGATTTTGATGTTTGAAGGGACCCTGGATCAGAAGGTCCTGTTTCAGAGGTAGCGACCAAGGTGGACAGGATGACATGTCCACTAGATCTGCATACCAAGTCCTGCGTGGCCATGCAGGCGCTATTAGAATCACTGATGCTCTCTCCTGTTTGATTCTGGCAATCAATCGAGGAAGCATCGGGAAGGGTGGAAACACATAAGCCATCCCGAAGGTCCAAGGTGCTGTCAAAGCATCTATCAGAACCGCTCCCGGATCCCTGGATCTGGACCCGTAACGAGGAAGCTTGGCGTTCTGTCGAGACGCCATGAGATCTATCTCTGGTTTGCCCCAACGTCGAAGTATTTGGGCAAAGACCTCCGGATGAAGTTCCCACTCCCCCGGATGAAAAGTCTGACGACTTAAGAAATCCGCCTCCCAGTTCTCCACTCCCGGGATGTGGATTGCTGACAGGTGGCAAGAGTGAGACTCTGCCCAGCGAAATATCTTTGATACTTCCATCATTGCTAGGGAGCTTCTTGTCCCTCCCTGATGGTTGATGTAAGCTACAGTCGTGATGTTGTCCGACTGAAACCTGATGAACCCCCGAGTTGTTAACTGGGGCCAAGCCAGAAGGGCATTGAGAACTGCTCTCAATTCCAGAATGTTTATTGGTAGGAGACTCTCCTCCTGATTCCATTGTCCCTGAGCCTTCAGAGAATTCCAGACAGCGCCCCAACCTAGTAGGCTGGCGTCTGTTGTTACAATTGTCCAGTCCGGCCTGCTGAATGGCATCCCCCTGGACAGATGTGGCCGAGAAAGCCACCATAGAAGAGAATTTCTGGTCTCTTGATCCAGATTCAGAGTAGGGGACAAGTCTGAGTAATCCCCATTCCACTGACTTAGCATGCACAATTGCAGCGGTCTGAGATGTAGACGTGCAAAGGGTACTATGTCCATTGCTGCTACCATTAAGCCGATCACCTCCATGCATTTAGCTACTGACGGGTGTTGAATGGAATGAAGGACACGGCATGCATTTTGAAGCTTTGTTAACCTGTCTTCTGTCAGGTAAATCTTCATTTCTACAGAATCTATAAGAGTCCCCAAGAAGGGAACTCTTGTGAGTGGAAAGAGAGAACTCTTCTTTTCGTTCACCTTCCATCCATGCGACCTTAGAAATGCCAGTACTAACTCTGTATGAGACTTGGCAGTTTGAAAGCTTGAAGCTTGTATCAGAATGTCGTCTAGGTACGGAGCTACCGCAATTCCTCGCGGTCTTAGTACCGCCAGAAGAGCACCCAGAACCTTTGTGAAGATTCTCGGAGCCGTAGCCAATCCGAATGGAAGAGCTACAAACTGGTAATGCCTGTCTAGAAAGGCAAACCTTAGATACCGGTAATGATCTTTGTGAATCGGTATGTGAAGGTAAGCATCCTTTAAATCCACTGTGGTCATGTACTGACCCTTTTGGATCATGGGTAAAATTGTCCGAATAGTTTCCATTTTGAACGATGGAACTCTTAGGAATTTGTTTAGGATCTTTAAATCCAAGATTGGCCTGAAAGTTCCCTCTTTTTTGGGAACCACAAACAGATTTGAGTAAAACCCTTGTCCTTGTTCCGACCGCGGAACCGGATGGATCACTCCCATTAATAAAAGATCTTGTACGCAGCGTAGAAACGCCTCTTTCTTTATTTGGTTTGTTGACAACCTTGACAGATGAAATCTCCCTCTTGGGGGAGAGAATTTGAAGTCTAGAAGGTATCCCTGAGATATGATCTCTAACGCCCAGGGATCCTGGACATCTCTTGCCCAAGCCTGGGCGAAGAGAGAAAGTCTGCCCCCCACTAGATCCGTTCCCGGATCGGGGGCCCTCGATTCATGCTGTCTTAGGGGCAGCAGCAGGTTTCCTGGCCTGCTTGCCCTTGTTCCAGGACTGGTTAGGTCTCCAGCCTTGTCTGTAGCGAGCAACAGCTCCTTCCTGTTTTGGTGCAGAGGAAGTTGATGCTGCTCCTGCTTTGAAATTACGAAAGGAACGAAAATTAGACTGTCTAGCCTTAGGTTTGGCTCTGTCTTGAGGCAGGGCATGGCCTTTACCTCCTGTAATGTCAGCGATAATTTCTTTCAACCCGGGCCCGAATAAGGTCTGCCCCTTGAAAGGTATATTAAGCAATTTAGATTTAGAAGTAACGTCAGCTGACCAGGATTTTAGCCACAGTGCTCTGCGTGCCTGAATGGCGAATCCGGAATTCTTAGCCGTAAGTTTAGTTAAATGTACTACGGCATCTGAAATAAATGAGTTAGCTAACTTAAGGGCTTTAAGCTTGTGTGTAATCTCATCTAATGGAGCTGATTCAAGTGTCTCTTCCAGAGACTTAAACCAAAATGCTGCTGCAGCCGTGACAGGCGCAATGCATGCAAGAGGTTGCAATATAAAACCTTGTTGAACAAACATTTTCTTAAGGTAACCCTCTAACTTTTTATCCATTGGATCTGAAAAGGCACAGCTATCCTCCACCGGGATAGTGGTACGTTTAGCTAAAGTAGAAACTGCTCCCTCCACCTTAGGGACCGTTTGCCATAAGTCCCGTGTGGTGGCGTCTATTGGAAACATCTTTCTAAATATCGGAGGGGGTGAGAACGGCACACCGGGTCTATCCCACTCCTTAGTAACAATTTCAGTAAGTCTCTTAGGTATAGGAAAAACGTCAGTACTCGCCGGTACCGCAAAATATTTATCCAACCTACACATTTTCTCTGGTATTGCAACTGTGTTACAATCATTCAGAGCCGCTAACACCTCCCCTAGTAATACACGGAGGTTTTCCAGCTTAAATTTAAAATTTGAAATATCTGAATCCAGTTTGTTTAGATCAGAAACGTCACCCGCAGAATGAAGCTCTCCGTCCTCATGTTCTGCAAATTGTGACGCAGTGTCTGACATGGCCCTAATATTATCAGCGCACTCTGTTCTCACCCCAGAGTGATCACGCTTACCTCTTAGTTCTGGTAATTTAGCCAAAACTTCAGTCATAACAGTAGCCATATCCTGTAATGTGATTTGTAATGGCCGCCCAGATGTACTCGGCGCTACAATATCACGCACCTCCCGAGCGGGAGATGCAGGTACTGACACGTGAGGCGAGTTAGTCGGCATAACTCTCCCCTCGTTGTTTGGTGAAATATGTTCAATTTGTACAGATTGACTTTTATTTAAAGTAGCATCAATACAGTTAGTACATAAATTTCTATTGGGCTCCACTTTGGCTTTAGCACATATAGCACAGATATCTTCCTCTGAATCAGACATGTTTAACACACTAGCAAATAAACTAGCAACTTGGAAATACTTTTCAAGTAATTTACTATAATATGAAAACGTACTGTGCCTATAAGAAGCACAGAAAAAGTTATGACAGTTGAAAATTAATAAACTGAAAAGTTATAGCATCAAATCTTTGTAAAAAACACAATTTTAGCAAAGGATTGCTCCCATTAGCAAAGGATAACTAACCCTGATAGCAGAAAAAAAAAAATACAGAAATAAACGTTTTTTTTTTTTATCACAGTCAACTACAATCTCACAGCTCTGCTGTGAGTGATTACCTCCCTCAAAACAAGTTTTGAAGACCCCTGAGTTCTGTAGAGATGAACCGGATCATGCAGGGAAGACAATAAACTTCTGACTGAATTTTTTGATGCGTAGCAAAAGCACCAAAAAAGGCCCCTCCCCCTCACACATAACAGTGAGAGAGATCAGTAAACTGTCATAAATTAAATAAAACGACTGCCAAGTGGAAAAAAATAGTGCCCAAAACATTTTTTCACCCAGTACCTCAGAAAATTAAACGATTTTACATGCCAGCAAAAAACGTTTAACATTAATAAATTGAGTGTTATTAAAAAGCCTGTTGCTAGTCCCTGCAAATTAGGCTAAAGTTTTATGCATACAGTATAATTCCAGTGAAGTGCCATTCCCCAGAATACTGAAGTGTAAAATATACATACATGACAGCCTGATACCAGTTGCTGCTACTGCATTTAAGGCTGAGTTTACATTATATCGGTATGGCAGAATTTTCTCATCAATTCCATTGTCAGAAAATAATAAGCTGCTACATACCTCTTTGCAGATTAATCTGCCCGCTGTCCCCTGATCTGAAGTTTACCTCTCCTCAGATGGCCGAGAAACAGCAATATGATCTTAACTACTCCGGCTAAAATCATAGAAAAACTCAGGTAGATTCTTCTTCAAATTCTACCAGAGAAGGAATAACACACTCCGGTGCTATTATAAAATAACAAACTTTTGATTGAAGGTATGAAACTAAGTATAATCACCACAGTCCTCTCACACATCCTATCTATTCGTTGGGTGCAAGAGAATGACTGGTAATGGCAGTTAGGGGAGGAGCTATATAGCAGCTCTGCTGGGTGAATCATCTTGCACTTCCTGTTGGGGAGGAGTTAATATCCCATAAGTAATGGATGATCCGTGGACTGGATACACTTAACAAGAGAAATATATATATATATATATATATATATATATATATATATATATATATATATATATATATATATATATATAAAAACACACACACACATATATATATATATACATACACACACACACACACATATATATATATATATATATATATATATATATATACACACACATATATATATATATACACATACATACATATATATATATATATACATATATATACTATATATGCTAGAGAGGTCTGCCAACCTCTCATGAATAAATCCACACCAAATCCAAGAATAGCGACGGCACAGTTTCTCTTAAAACATCCTATCTTTATTTAAGCAACGTGAGGATAAAAATAGCAACGTTTTGAGTCATGTAGACCCTTAGTCATGCTATAGATAATGGCTATCCACCTCCTTTTATATCACCTGTATGTAAATTACCTCTTATTAACCCTTTGAGTTCCCATACCTGAAATTAAGGTAGTAATACCCCTTGCTGGTCAGGTATTGAAAAGGTTGATATTTTCTTCTTTTTATTTTCTTATTGACTACCATAGCTTGTACATTCTTCCTATAGCCTGTTGGAAGGTGGATAACAATTAGATTACAATTACATATAATTCACTCCTAAAAACATTTATAAAAAACAAATGATTATAATCATTGTTTAAACCAATCGGATATAGAGTTTTAAGGTGTTGTATCCACCATACTTCCCTTTTTTTAAGAAGTAACTCTCTGTTACCTCCTCTTCTCTGTTTGGGAATGTGGTCTATCACCTGAAATCTCAGTTGGCTATCAGAGTGTCCTGCTGAAAAAATGTGCTGCAACGGGTAGGGACATATCCTTGCATCTGATAGAAGATTTATGGGCACTTATTATTTTATGGGGTTTATCATTTCACCTACATAGCCCCGCCCACATGGGCATTTTAAAATATACATTACATAGTTTGTGTCAAAAGTGTAAAGGTTGTCATTAATTTGTGCAATGAGCTTGCCTTTAATCATCAAATTGCATTGTGCACAGTTTAAGCAAGGATATGACCCTTTGTTAGCAGTTGTCAAGTAATTTATTGTTTTACTTTTGTTAGTACCAACATTTGCCTTAACCACTATATCCCTGATGTTTTTTAATCTTTTATAGGAGTTAATGGGAGGTTTTGAAAATTCCTCTATATAGGGATTAGAATTTTTTAATAGGTACCAATGTTTTCTTAATATCTTGGAAATGCTGTCACTATATTGATTGTATTCTGACGAAAAGATTAGTTGTTTCTTGTCTTTATGTCTCTTGTCTTGCTGTTTTTTGTCTCTAGATTTCTCAGAAGGGGTTGTAGCCGCTTCAGTTTTAACTGCCTGTTCACAATTGGCAATGATGGTATGATGAATTTTTTGGCCATTTGTTTAAGCCTAATATCCTGCAGATCTGTATCTTGCACATTTCTCATAGTCCTGAGGAATAGTTATGTCGCGAACCTAAAAATTTCGGTTCACGAACGGCGGACTCGAACTTACGCTACTGTTCGTGAACTGGCGAACCGGGAGAACCGCCATTGACTTCAATAGGCAGGCGAACTTTAAAACCCACAAGGACTCTTTCTGGCCACAATAGTGATGGAAAAGTTGTTTCAAGGGGACTAACACCTGGACTGTGGCATGCCGGAGGGGGATCCATGGCAAAACTCACACGGAAAATTATATAGTTGATGCAGAGTCTGGTTTTAACCCATAAAGGGCCTAAATCACCTAACATTCCTAAATTGTTTGGAATATTGTGCTTTAAAACATCAGGTATGATGTTGTATCGATCAGGTAGTGTAAGGGTTACGCCCACTTCACAGTGACAGACCAAACTCCCCGTGTAACGTACCACAAACAACCACAAACAGTCCATTTGCACAACCACGAGATAGATAGATTTGATAGATAGATACATAGATTAAATAGATCAATAGATGCAATATACATATGAAAGATACAAATTACATAGATCAATAGATGCAATATACATTTGATAGATACAAATTACATAGATCAATAGATGCAATATACATTTGATAGATATGAATTACATAGATCAAAAGATGCAATATACATTTGATAGATACGAATTACATAGATCAATAGATGCAATATATATTTGATAGATACGATTGATAGTTAGATAGATTCGATAGATAAAAAGATAGATTTGATAGATATATAATTTCCCTGACAGAGTATAACAATAAGACATGCGGTCTGAGACCCGTGGTGTGTTAAGTAGTACTATTCTTAGCAGTTTACTACCTGTTACTCCCCCTATCGGGGGAAGTCTATATGGCCTGCATTTTTGGAACAGGGAGATGGAAGAAGATGCTTGGTCTGTCCTCCTACTTCAAATTTGGCCGAAACCTAAGTGGCTGTCACAAAACAGTCCGGCCATGAGATAGATAGATTTGATAGATAGATATGTATATAGATTGATAGTTAGATAGAATCGATAGAAGATAGATAGATATATTTGATAGATATATAATTACCCTGACGAAGTATAATAATAAAACATGCGGTCTGGGACCCATGGTAACTAGGTTGTGTTAAGCAGTACTATTCTTAGCAGTTTAATACCAGTTACTCCCCCTATTGGGGGAGGTCTATATGGCCTGCATGATATATAATTACCCTGACAAAGTATAACAATAAGACATGTGATCTGTGACCCATGGTAAGGTTGTGTGAAGTAGTACTATTCTTAGCAGTTTATCGGGGGAGGTCTATATGGCCTGCATGATATATAATTACCCTTACAAAATAGAACAATAAGACATGCGGTCTGGGACCCATGGTAAGGTTGTGTTAAGTAGTACTATTCTTAGCAGTTTAATCCCTTTTACTCCCCCTATCGGGGGAGGTCTATATGGCCGGCATGATATATAATTACCCTAACAAAATATAACGATAAGACATGTGGTCTGGGACCCATGGTAACTAGGTTGTGTTAAGTAGTACTATTCTTAGCAGTTGAATCCCTTTTACTCCCCCTATCGGGGAAGGTCTATATGGCCGGCATGAAATATAATTACCCTGACAAAGTATAATAATAAAACATGCGGTCTGGCACCCATGGTAACTAGGTTGTGTTAAGTAGTACTATTCTTAGCAGTTTAATCCCTGTTACTCCCCCTATCGGGGGAGGTCTATATGGCCTGCATGATATATAATTACCCTGACAAAGTATAACAATAAGACATGTGATCTGGGACCCATGGTAACTAGGTTGTGTTAAGTAGTACTATTCTTAGCAGTTTAATCCCTTTTACTCCCCCTATCAGGGGGAGGTCTATATGGCCTGCATGATATATAATTACCCTGACAAAGTATAATAATAAAACATGTGATCTGGGACCCATGGTAAGGTTGTGTGAAGTAGTACTATTCTTAGCAGTTTATCGGGGGAGGTCTATATGGCCTGCATGATATATAATTACCCTTACAAAATAGAACAATAAGACATGCAGTCTGGGACCCATGGTAAGGTTTTGTTAAGTAGTACTATTATTAGCAGTTTAATCCCTTTTACTCCCCCTATCGGGGGAGGTCTATATGGCCTGCATGATATATAATTACCCTTACAAAATATAACAATAAAACATGCGGTCTGACACCCATGGTAAGGTTACTTCCTTTTGCACAATCGAGTACAGGTTGGGGTCCGGGATTGCCTTTTTTTGCTGTCTGATTCTTTCAGGTATACCAGTTGCAGAGGTTCTGACCCTGGATTCTGGCTGCACCTCTCCCTGCAAGAGAGATCTGTTACAGAGTATGTGGGCCGGTATGCAAAGAGCTGGCCTGCCTGAAAGGAGCAGCAAGGCAGAGGGATCGATTCCTGCCTATAAGAAACCAGAGAGCATGCTACCTGCTGGAAGTGTGCAGTGAGGCAGAGGGATCGATTCCTGCCTAGAAGCAGACAGGCAGAGGGGACGCTACCTGCCTGGGAGCCCACTGAGACCAGCCCAGTTGGGGAAATACAGCCGCTGGCTTGACCCCGGTCTCAGCCACGATAGCCCTGGTCCCACTATTTGGAGGCAGAGGGATCTATTCCTGCCAAGAAGCAGCCTGGCAGGGAGATTTATTCCTGCCTAGAAGCAGACAGGCAGAGGGGACGATACCTGCCAAGAAAGAGCTGCAGGGCAGAGAGGACACTACCTGACTGGGAGTCCACTGAGACCAGCCCAGCTGGGGGAGATCCAGCCGCTGGCTTGACCCCGGTCTCAGCAACTATATCTCTGGTCCCACTATCTGATGGCCACCCCTGGGCTTGGACAGAGGAAGGCAGACCCCCTAGTGGAGTACCACTACATCCGGGAGATGGAAAAAGATGTTTGGACACCCAGTACAGGTCTTTCTCCTTCAGCCTTTTTATACGAGGGTCCCCGACCCCAAACAGGCACGACAGCATGAAAGACCCCATCTGCCATGACTTACTTTTGCACAATCGAGTACAGGTATGGCATCGATGTTATGAACCCGGAGATTATTTTTAGGAACCGGGAGATGGAAAAAGATGCTTGGACACCCAGTGCAGGTCGTTCTCCTTCAGCCTTTTAATACGAGGGTCCCCGACCCTCAACAGGCACGACAGCATGAAAGACCCCATATGCCATGACTTCCTTTTGCACAATCGAGTACAGGTATGGCATCGTTTTTAGGAACCTGGAGATAATTGTTAGGAACCGGGAGATGGAAAAAGATGCTTGGTCGGTCCTCCTACTTAAAATTTGGGGCACTGCACGTGCATTCTACTGTGCCACCAGATATGAGTGGTGTGTTAAGTAGTACTATTCTTAACAGTTTAATCACTGTTATGTGCCTTTTTTTTTGTTTGTGTTTTGTAGCCACAGTGCAGCACCAGAGGCAAGAAAAATTAGGCATGTACAAATGCCTGAAAAATTAGGCAATGTTGCAGCCTTTGACAGTTAGAAAGTGCCCTAAAACATTGCGGCTTGAACCCTAGTTGTTGGCGGATAAGTCATGCAAGTCATCCGGCATTCGAAGATAAAATACAGCAGCGTGTGTATCATTTGTAGCCCAAGGCAGCTCATCTCATCAGGCATTTTTTACTCTAATGTATCGCACAATGTCAGTCCCTTCGGGATCCATCCCTCATTCATTTTAATAAGGTGAGATAATCAAGACTTTTTGACCTAGGTGACTTCTCTTTTCAGTGACAATACCTCCTGCTGCACTGAAGGTCCTTTCTGACAGGACACTTGAAGCGGGGCAGGCCAGAAGTTCAATTGCAAATTGGGATAGCTCAGGCCACAGGTCAAGCCTGCACACCCAGTAGTCAAGGGGTTCATCGCTCCTCAGAGTGTCGAGATCCGCAGTTAATGTGAGGTAGTCTGCTACCTGTCGGTTGAGTCATTTTCTGAGGCTGGATCCCAAAGGGCTGTGGCTATGCATAGGAGTCAAAAAGGTCCACATGTCCTCCATCAACAATATGTCTGGAGAGTGTGCTGTCCTTGCCAGCCTGGTCGTGGGAGGAGGAGGATTACTTTCATCTCTTCCCCTGTTAGATTCCCGTTGTGCTGTGACATCACCCTTATACGATGTGTAAAGCATACTTTGTAATTTATTTTTGAACTGCTCCATCCTTTCCGACTTGCGGGAATTTGGTAACATTTCATTCACTTTATGCTTATACCGGGGGTCTAGTAGCGTGGACACCCAGTACAGTTTGTTCTCCTTCAGCTTTTTTATACGAGTGTCCCTCAACAGGCACGACAGCATGAAAGACCCCATATGCCATGACTTCCTTTTGCACAATCGAGTACAGGTATGGCATCGTTTTTAGGAACCTGGAGATAATTGTTAGGAACCGGGAGATGGAAAAATATGCTTGGTCGGTCCTCCTACTTCAAATTTGGGGCACTGCACGTGCATTCTACTGTGCCACCAGATATGAGTGGTGTGTTAAGTAGTACTATTCTTAACAGTTTAATCACTGTTGTGTGCCTTTTTTTTGTTTGTGTTTTGTAGCCACAGTGCAGCACCAGAGGCAAGAAAAATTAGGCATGTACAAATGCCTGAAAAATTAGGCAATGTTGCAGCCGCTGCTGTAGCAGCGGCCAGAAAAATTGATTTTTGTTTGACAGTTAGAAAGTGCCCTAAAACATTGCGGCTTGAACCCTAGTTGTTGGCGGATAAGTCACGCAAGTCATCCGGCATTCGAAGATAAAATACAGCAGCGTGTGTATCATTTGTAGCCCAAGGCAGCTCATCTCATCAGGCATTTTTTACTCTAATGTATCGCACAATGTCAGTCCCTTCGGGATCCATCCCTCATTCATTTTAATAAGGTGAGATAATCAAGACTTTTTGACCTAGGTGACTTCTCTTCTCAGTGACAATACCTCCTGCTGCACTGAAGGTCCTTTCTGACAGGACACTTGAAGCGGGGCAGGCCAGAAGTTCAATTGCAAATTGGGATAGCTCAGGACACAGGTCAAGCCTGCACACCCAGTAGTCAAGGGGTTCATCGCTCCTCAGAGTGTCGAGATCCGCAGTTAATGTGAGGTAGTCTGCTACCTGTCGGTTGAGTCTTTCTCTGAGACTGGATCCCAAAGGGCTGTGGCTATGCATAGGAGTCAAAAAGGTCCACATGTCCTCCATCAACAACATGTCTGGAGAGTGTGCTGTCCTTGCCAGCCTGGTCGTGGGAGGAGGAGGATTACTTTCATCTCTTCCCCTGTTAGATTCCCGTTGTGCTGTGACATCACCCTTATACGATGTGTAAAGCATACTTTGTAATTTATTTTTGAACTGCTCCATCCTTTCCGACTTGCGGGAATTTGGTAACATTTCATTCACTTTATGCTTATACCGGGGGTCTAGTAGCGTGGACACCCAGTACAGTTTGTTCTCCTTCAGCTTTTTTATACGAGTGTCCCTCAACAGGCACGACAGCATGAAAGACCCCATTTTCACAAGTTTGGATGCCGAGCTACTCATGTCCCGTTCCTCATCCTCAGTGATGTCACTGAAGGTATCTTCTTCCCCCCAGCCACGTACAACACCACGGGTACCAGGAAGGTGACAACAACGAGCACCCTGGGATGCCTGTTGTGCTTGGTCTTCCTCCTCCTCCTCAAAGCCACATTCCTCCTCTGACTCCTCTTCCTCACAATCCTCTTCCTGCGTTGCCGCTGGTCCAGCAAGTGATGCTGATAAGGCTGTTTCTGGTGGTGATGGAGACCACAACTCTTCCTCTTCACGCTCATCTATGGCCTGATCCAGCACTCTTCGCAGGGTACGCTCCAGGAAGAAAACAAACGGTATGATGTCGCTGATGGTGCCTTCGGTGCGACTGACAAGGTTTGTCACCTCCTCAAAAGGACGCATGAGCCTACAGGCATTGCGCATAAGCGTCCAGTAACGTGGCAAAAAAATCCCTAGCTCCCCAGAGGCTGTCCTAGCACCCGGGTCATACAAATACTCATTAACAGCTTTTTCTTGTTGGAGCAGGTGGTCGAACATTAGGAGTGTTGAATTCCAACGTGTCGGGCTGTCGCAAATCAAGCGCCTCACTGGCAAGTTGTTTCGCTGCTGGATATCTGACAAGTGTGCCATGGCCGTGTAGGAACGCCTGAAATGGCCACACACCTTCCTGGCCTGCTTCGGGACGTCCTGTAAGCCTGGGTACTTATGCACAAAGCATTGTACAATCAGATTACACACATGTGCCATGCACGGCACATGTGTCAACTTTGCCAATCTCCAGTTGGTGCGGAGTCAGCCACTGATCCACCTATGCGTTCAGGGCAGACAGGAGTGCCGGTGCAGTGTGACTCTCTGCTTTCAGGCAAGTCAACCCCAAGACAGCGTGACACTGCTGTATCCGGGATGTTGAATAGTACCTGGGGAGCTGGGGGGGTGCCGTTGAGGTGGAGCAAGACGCAGCAGCAGAAGAGCAATCAGCCGAGGAAGAGGTTATGGAAGAGGATGGAGTAGGAGGAGTAGAGGAGGTAGCAGCAGGCCTGCCTGCAAGTCATGGCGGTGTCACCAACTCTTCTGCAGAGCCACGCATTCCATGCTTGTCAGCCGCCAGCAGGTTTACCCAATGTGCAGTGTAGGTGATATAACTGCCCTGACCATGCTTTGCAGACCAGCTATCAGTGGTCAGATGGACCCTTGCCCCAACGCTGTGTGCCAGACATGCCATTGCTTCCTTTCGCACAATCGAGTACAGGTTGGGGATTGCCTTTTGTGAAAAAAAAATTCTGCCGGGTACCTTTCACTGTGGTGTCCCAATAGATAGAAATTTTTGGAACGCCTCAGACTCCACCAGCTTGTATGGTAAAAGCTGGCGGGCTAAGAGTTCTGATAAGCCTGCTGTCAGACGCCGGGCAAGGGGGTGACTTTTTGACATTGGCTTCTTACGCTCAAACATGTCCTTGACAGACACCTGACTGTGGGCAGATGACCAGAAACTGCTACGGAAGAGAGACTGAGTGTCGGATGGTTGAGAGGGGGCAAGGAGGACAGCAGTGGTTGACGTGGCTGAAGATGCTGGAGCAGGACGAGGATGGCGGCTTTGAGTTTGTTTGCTGCTTCTACTCATGTGTTCATCCCATCGTCGTTTGTGATCCCATCGTCGTTTGTGATGTGAGATCATGTGCCTTCGCAAAGCAGTTGTACCTAGGTGGGTGTTGGACTTTCCACGACTCAGTTTCTTTTGGCACAGGTTGCAAATGGCATCGCTGTTGTCAGAGGCAGACACACTAAAAAATGCCACACTGCTGAGCTCTGCGATGACAGCATTCTGGTGGTGGCAACAGCATGCGCTGATTGTCGTGCTGTCTGGCTGACCCCGGGTGCCGATGCATGCTGTCTGACTGTGCCACTATCTCCTAGCGACGACCTCCCCCTGCTTCCAACTCGTCTCCTCCTCCTCCTCTCTGTCTCCCCATCTGAACTTCCCCCCGTCTTCTTCTTATCTTCTAGCGGGCACCCACGTGACATCCATGGACACATCATCATCAACCGCTTCACTTGTATCTGACAAATCAACAAAATAAGCAGCAGCGGGTACAACATCATCATCATCATCATCACACCGTACGTCCATGTCTGTAATGCTGCCTGACTGAGACATATCACTGTTATCTGCAACCTCTGTCAATGATGGTTGTGCATCACTCATTTCTTCCAACTGATGTGTCAATAACTCCTCTGACAGATCAAGTGAAGCGTGAGGAAAAAAGTGATAAGAAGTGCGCTAAGGAGCTGATACCAAGCACCTCTCTAAAAGACACTATCCCTAAAATGTGTCTAGTATCAGTTTAAACAGTGGGTAAAGCTTTTTAGGGCTTAGGGCTAAAGAGGGCGCCCAGGGCTAAAGGTATCAAACACCAAAAGTATCGTATAATAAAAGTATTTATTTAAAAACAAATGCACATCCTAAAAATTACACAATCTAAATAGGGATGTCTCCCTATATTAAAATATGTATAGTTCTATATATAGTCTGTAAATTAGTACATAAATAAGTTAGTATATATAGGAAAAAAAATAAAAACAAATTGAGGCAATAAAAACAGTTCAAATAGCTTAGATGTGAGTATGGCCCATAAGGATATAACGGATTTGGTTGGATCCAATTTTTGTTCTCTAAGTATAGTGAGAAATAGAAAAAGCGTGGAACTTTCCAAATTGTATATATACAGTCCACCAAAGAATCGGTATGTGAATTGGTTCAATAGATATACAGTCACTGTATTAACAACGCTTTACTTTACCACTTCTTCTGTCTCCGGTCACACCAGGGACCTCTACGATATCCAAGGCAGTCACGGCGAGCTGTGAACACAGACCACACATGTGTTGGGACAGCGTCTGACGTCACGCCTCGTCCGTTCGTATTCATAACTAAAGTGCACAGCACAGGACTGAAATATTGAAAGAACTATTACAATTCACAGCTGAAACAAGCACGCTGCAAATTGCCTATATAGGCAACGAACGGACGAGGCGTGACGTCAGACGCCGTCCCAACACGTGTGTGGTCTGTGTTCACAGCTGCAGTGACTGCCTTGGATATCGTAGAGGTCCCTGGTGTGACCGGAGACAGAAGAAGTGGTAAAGTAAAGCGTTGTTAATACAGTGACTGTATATCTATTGAACCAATTCACATACCGATTCTTTGGTGGACTGTATATATACAATTTGGAAAGTTCCACGCTTTTTCTATTTCTCACTATACTTAGAGAACAAAAATTGGATCCAACCAAATCCGTTATATCCTTATGGGCCAAACTCACATCTAAGCTATTTGAACTGTTTTTATTGCCTCAATTTGTTTTTATTTTTTTTCCTATATATACTAACTTATTTATGTACTAATTTACAGACTATATATAGAACTATACATATTTTAATATAGGGAGACGTCCCTATTTAGATTGTGTAATTTTTAGGATGTGCATTTGTTTTTAAATAAATCCTTTTATTATAAGATCAAGTGAAGCGGCTGTGGTGCTAATGTTGGTGGTGGCGGCAGGCGGGCGAGTGGCACTGGTCACTTGAGAGGTACCCGAAGCTATGCTGGAGGTGGATGGTGCGTCAAGGTTACTAGCGGAAGCTGTAGAAGATTGGGTGTCCTGTGTTATAAAGTCAACTATTTCCTCGGAACTTTTCGTGTTCATGGTACGTGGCCTAACACTGGGCATTATTCTATGGCCAAAGGGAATCACAGCACCACGACCATGACGGCACCTGCGGGGTGGCCTGCCTCTGCCTGTCATTTTTTTTTTTAAATGTACACTTACACTACTATTAAACAAAATATGATTGGTGGCACTGGGCAAGTGGGCACATTATACGCTGTGAGCCTGACACAAAAAAGCAGACTGATGTTTCACAATTTTTTTTTTTTAAATGTACACTTACACTACTATTAAACAAGATATGAGTGGTGGCACTGTGCAAGTGGGCACAGTATATGATGTGAGCCTGACACAAAAAAGCAGACTGATGTTTCACAATTTTTTTTTTTTAAATGTACACTTACACTACTATTAAACAAGATATGAGTGGTGGCACTGGGCAAGTGGGCACAGTATACGCTGTGAGCCTGACACAAAGAAGCAGACTGATGTTTCACAAAAGTTTTTTTTTTTTAAATGTACACTTACACTACTATTAAACAAGATATGAGTGGTGGCACTGTGCAAGTGGGCACAGTATACGCTGTGAGCCTGACACAAAAAAAGCAGACTGATGTTTCACAATCCAAAAAGTTTATTTTTTTTAAATGTACACTTACAATACTATTAAACAAGATATGAGTGGTGGCACTGTGCAAGTGGGCACAGTATACGCTGTTAAATGTACACTTACACTACTATTAAACAAGATATGAGTGGTGGCACTGTGCAAGTGGGCACAGTATACGCTGTGAGCCTGACACAAAAAAGCAGACTGATGTTTCACAGTCAAAAAATTATTTTTTTAAAATATTTACACTACTGTTACAACAAATATGAGTGGTGCCACTAACTTGGCAAGTGAGCCTGGCACACACGCTGGCAGGCAGGCAACTCCAATTAGATTACACTAGCAGACTGATGTCTCACAGTCCATAAAGTATTTTTTTTAAATATTTATACTACTGTTATAACAAATATGATTAGTGGCACTAGTTGTCAAGTGGGCCTGGCACAGACGCTGGCAGGCAGGCTACTGCAGTTAGATTACACTAGCAGACTGATGTCTCACAGTCAGAAAAGTTTTTTTTTTTTAAATATTTACACTACTGTTACAACAAATATGAGTGGAGACACTAACTTGTCAAGTGGGCCTGGCACACACGCTGCCAGGCAGGCAACTGCAATAAGATTACACTAGCAGACTGATGTCTCACACTCAAAAAAGTTTTTTTTTTTAATATTTAAACTACTGTTATAACAAATATGATTGGTGGCACTAGTTGGCAAGTGGGCCTGGCACACACGCTGGCGGCAGGCAGGTAACTGCAATAAGATTACACTAGCAGACTGATGTCTCACAGTCAAAAAAGTTTTTTTGTTAAATATTTTAACTACTGTTATAACAAATATGATTGGTGGCACTAGTTGGCAAGTGGGTCTGGCACACACGCTGGCAGGCAGGCTACTGAAATTAGATTACACTAGCAGACTGATGTCTCACAGTCAAAAAAGTTTTTTTTTTAAATATTTAAACTACTGTTATAACAAATATGATTGGTGGCACTAGTTGGCAAGTGGGCCTGGCACACACGCTGGCAGGCAGGCTACTGCAATTAGATTACACTAGCAGACTGATGTCTCACAGTCAAAAAAGTTTTTTTTTAAATATTTACACTACTGTTACAACAAATATGAATAGTGCCACTAACTTAGCAAGTGGGCCTGGCACACACGCTGGCGGCAGGCAGGCGACTGCAATAAGATTACACTAGCAGACTGATGTCTCACAGTCAAAAAAGTTTTTTTTTTAAATATTTAAACTACTGTTATAACAAATATGATTGGTGGCACTAGTTGGCAAGTGTGCCTGGCACACACGCTGGCAAGCAGGCTACTGCAATTAAATTACACTTGCAGACTGATGTAAAAGTTTTTTTAAATTTACACTAATGTTACACCAGATATGACTGGTGACACTGAGCAAGTAGGCACAGTATATGCTGTAAGCCTGACACACAGGCTGGCTGGCAGTGGCAGGCTGGCTTGGCAACTGAAATTAGATTACACTAGCAGACTAATGTAATTTTTTTTTTTTTAATTTACACTAATGTTACAACAAATATGAGTGGTGCCACTAACTTGGCAAGTGGGCCTGGCACACACTGCAATAAGATTACACTAGCAGACTGATGTCTCACAGTCAAAAAAGTTTTTTTTTTAAATATGTAAACTACTGTTATAACAAATATGAGTGGTGGCACTAGTTGGCAAGTGGGCCTGGCACACATGCTGGCGGCAGGCAGGCGACTGCAATTAAATTACACTTGCAGACTTATGTAAAAGTTTTTTTTTTTTTAAATTTACACTAATGTTACACCAGATATGACTGGTGGCACTGAGCAAGTAGGCATAGTATATGCTGTAAGCCTGACACACAGGCTGGATGGCAGTAAGTTTTTTATTTTTTTTATTTACACTAATGTTAAACCAGATATGACTGGTGGCAAGAGCAAGTAGGCACAGTATATGCTGTGAGCCTGGACACACAGGCTGGCAGTGCCAGGCTGGCACTGCTATTACATTACAAAGAAAAACAAACAAACAAAAAAAAAGACTGAAAAACAAACAAATAAACCGACTGATGTAGCCCTAAAAAGGGCTTTTTGGGGTGCTGTCCTTACAGCAGATATCAGATGAGTCCTTCAGGGCTGTAGTGGACACTGAATACAATAGCCTAGCTATCAATTTCCCTATAAAATCAGCAGCAGCAAAATCTTTCCCTCCTCTTACTACGAATGCAGGATCACAATGAATCTAAAACGGCTGCTGCCCGGGAGCTGGGAGGGTCTGGGAGGGAGTGTCTGCTGCTGATTGGCTGTAATGTGTCTGCAGACTGTGAGATGCCGGGTCAAAGTTTACTCAATGATGACGAATAGGGGCGGATCGAACATCGCATATGTTCGCCCAACGCGGCAAACGCGAACAAGCTATGATCACCGGGAACTGTTCTCCGGCGAACTGTTCGCGACATCACAACTGAGGAATTGACTTTTAGGGATTGAGTTGAACACTCTATCTGGATGATAACTTTAAAAGTGCAATAAAGTGTTGTGGTCAGTGGGCTTATAATAGAGGTCTGTAATTAAATGTCCCTCTTGTTTATATACCAATGTATCTAAATAGCTCACATTTTCTTTAGAATGATTCAGGGTACAACACCTTAAAACTCTATATCCAATAGGTTTAAACAAAGATTATGTCAGGAATCTCTCTAACTCCTTCCTGTGTCTGTTCGTGTAGTTGATGGTTCTCATATTTCTAGTGGTCCCATAACACATCACACTGTACCTATAAAGATTACTACTTATGATTCACACCAGGAGTACATCAGTTTCAATGTACTACCTTCTCCTTTATTCCCCATCGTTTTAGGCCTTTATTGGTTGAGAACCCATGAACCCACTATCAATTGGAGAAGCTTACAGCTGACACTAACATCAGCATACTGTCGTCGTACCTGCTACGTCCACTCACCTCTCCTACAGATGACAGAAGAGCAAACAATTAAGCTGCGCTTCTCTTTCTCTTAAAAAATGATAAAAATACGTAATGAATGTGATAAGTATATAAGAAGATACTATATCAACAAGTAAAAATCCCATCTATATGGTACAGGTAATGCTATTATATAATACATACATATTCATGAAAAAAATATTAAAAGATAATTGATAACAAATAGAAAATAAAAGATAAAAAATAAAACAATGTATAAATGAATAACAAGCCAAAACGGTATGGGTGTTGGCAAATACTTCCCTGATGTGTAAAATCGAGTGCTGCTCTGAATACGGATGCAAGGACTGTGCTCCTGCTCCCAATCAACAATGAAACAACACAAAAGAGAACAGAGCGCAAACCACTCTAAGGGTAAAACCGTTTATTTGAAGGTGCTAAATGCGCACAAAAAAAACACACGTACACTGTGTAAAATTACAAGAAGCAATAAAATGTCACCACAGCAGGTATCCTCCACAAGCGGGTAGAAGGTGTATTCTTTGTCACCCGAATCTAGCGTGCGTCTGCAGGGCTTCTGGAATGTCACAGAAAGCAGCACGATACAGGGATACTTGAAGACCTCACAGAGGGTAACGAGGTGAAGCAGCTGGAATTCTCTACGCGACCCGACTCTCTATGACCCGACTTTCTCAAGAGATGATAATGCGTAGGATCCAATGTTCCTTTTGAATACAGCAGGCTTGACACACCTCTGATACATGGCCGCATCTGATTGGCCAATCATGATGTCAAAATACGTCCCAGTCTGAGAGGGAGGAAACTACCTTGTACATCTTGTTTTTTTTTTCCTACTGTTCCCTTTATCCCACTCTCCAAACTCCGGTTGTATTGTATTGATAAGCGACATTGCAGGCCTCACAGTCTAGATCGAAATAATACTCTTTGTTGGACTTGCTGAATCAAGGGCCATCCGATTGATATCTCCATACTTGACAGACTATTGTTGGACTATTTGATCTTCATTGGGGGTCAAAGGGGGAGTTGTGATATATAAGACAAGGTAATGTGGCTTGTAAAAATTTTTATGTGTATGACAATAAAAAACTATTTCAACTAAAATACGTCCCAGTCTAGGCTTATAGCGTGTTAACTAAGCTGCTTTGTAGTTTCCATAAAATCTATAAAGGCTACACAGAAGGAAAGTATGTCAATAAGCATATACTTAAACATAAGGCACAACACACAAAAACACGTAAAGGGCGGAACAACAAGTAGTTACAAAATCATTTTAGTAGCTGAAATAACTACATTGGATGAGCTCCGATATGTATAAAACAAAGATAATCATCGTAATTTTAGTGTCATAAGTTGATCTCATTGTACACCTATTTTTAAAAAATCATGAATGATTAGTTCATTATAAGACTGCCTATATACTGATGGTAATACACCCAGAAAGGAGTAAGGTAGGAGGAGGATAAGATGGAGAAAAAAACAACAAATAACTTGCATGCACAGTTAGATAATTCTATTAGTTATTTGAAGAGTTGATATCCTAAAAACTAGTCTTAAGATAGCCTAAGCAGCAGGATCCATAAACACTCTACATAAATGCCTGAAGGTCTAAATCAATGTTTAGACCCTTCTGGCTAATAGTATTAAGGGTTTTGAGTTTGTGAATCCAATATGTTTCACGTTGTCGCAAACTCCTTAGCCTATTTTTGGAAATATTTGGTGGAATCCAATCTAAAACCATAATTTTGAGCCCTGTGGGGTTGGCGTCATGGTGATATTTGAAGTGAAATGGGACGCTATGATTATCTACTTTATTTTTAATATTGCAATAATGTTCA
This sequence comes from Bombina bombina, assembly GCF_027579735.1. Classification (NCBI taxonomy): domain Eukaryota; kingdom Metazoa; phylum Chordata; class Amphibia; order Anura; family Bombinatoridae; genus Bombina; species Bombina bombina. The sequence goes on from NC_069500.1 coordinate 1,428,109,658, forward strand.
CTAAATCTGTTTTTTATAATTATTTTTGTGCGCCCTACATAGTAGCAATTGCAGTCACATCTCAGGGATACACTACAAACGTAGATTTGCATGAAAACTTGTGCTTAATTTTATATGATTTAGATTTATGAACATTTTCAAAAGTGTCTCCCCTAATAATATGACAGCACATATTACAGTTTTTGGTCCCACACGGCCATGTCCCATTTGGTTTACTTAGCCAATGTGTGTTATCTCTTTTTATAGATTGTTGAGCTGATTTGAATTTAGATGGTGCCAACATGCTCTTTAGATCCTTATTTTTTTCTAAAGGTCGTAATGGTCTCCCGGGCAAAATTGTGCCTAGTATGGGATCAGAGGTTAAGATCTTCCAATGTTTTTTTAAAATATTTTCTATTTCTCTGCTGCCCTGACTATACGTAGTAATAAACCTGATCTCATCCTTCCCAGATTGATGGTCTCTGTTCCTAGTGGTGGGTTCTAACATGGTAACTCTATTCATATTTTTCTTTAACCGTAGTAAGAAAAGCAGTATCATATCTTTTTTCTTTGAATCTATTTTCCAAAGAAATGGACTCTTTGAGATAATCTTCAAAATGTGTACAATTTCTGCATATTCTTTGGTATTGTCCGAGGGGAATATTCTTTTTCCACCTCGGAAGATGACTACTTTTGGCACTAAGGAAGCCATTCTTATCTGTTGGCTTCCTATAGTTCTCAACGGCAATATTACTGTTCTTTTCCACAAACAATACAAGATCCAAAAACTCAATTTCATCTTTATGCGATTTACTAGTAAATTTTAGATTCATCTTATTATTGTTTATGTGTTTAATGAAGTTGTTGACCTGATCTTCCTGGCCTTTCCAGATGATAATAATGTCATCTATGTATCTAAAATAACTAATTAAATTGCTAATGTAAGGATTATGTTGCCAAACATACTTACTGTCACGCTCGGCTGCTGGGAAGCTCCGGCGGTCCTCTCTGTGTGCTTGATTGGCAGGTAGTCTGAGCTGCCCCTTCCTGATGATGTCACTACCAGGCTTGTTATTCTGGGCTTCCTGATTCTTCAATGCCCATTTGTTTGTTACTCTATGTGGCTCCTGTGAGGACTTCTCTGTGGAAACTCTCTAACTGCTGATTTTCTGTTGTCAAACTCTGCAAAGACTGACTATGCTGGGTTAACCCTCAAACTTCCTGATAACCTGTTGCCAAACACTGCAAGTACTGATTATTCTGTGAATCTCTAAAACTGCATGTAAACCTGTTGCCAAACTCTGCAAGTACTGTTTATTCAGTGTAAACCTTCAAACTGCTTGATATCCTGTTGCAAAACACTGCAAGTACTGTTTATTCTGTGAAACTCTCAAACTGCATGTCAACCTGTTGCCAAACTCTGCAAGTACTGTTTATTCAGGGTAAACCTTCAAACTGCTTGATATCCTGTTGCCAGACTCTGCAAGTACTGTTTATTCAGTGTAAACTCTCAAACTGCATGATAACCTGTTGCCAATGTCTGCAAGTACTGATTAATCTGTGTTAACCTTCAAACTACCTGATATCCTGTTGTCTAACTCTGCAAGGACTGACTACACAGTGTTAACCCTGAAACTACCTAATATCCTGTTGTCTAACTCTGCAAGTACTGACTATTCAGTATTAACCTTCAAACTGCCTGATAACCTGTTGCCAAACTCTGCAAGGACTGACTACACAGTGTTAACCCTCAAACTGCCTGATAACAAGTTACCTACTCTTGCATTATTAACTGTTTCTTGTTTTACCCTTCCTCTGTCTGAGTATAAGTGGAATATCCCAGCTCTCCTGATTCTGTGGAAGACATTTCTTGAAACCAGTTCCTTAATCAGAAGTCTATTTGGCTGATATCTTGAATTACTTTGGACTCAGGCTAACTCTGCTCCATACCATGAGTACATTGTTTTTTAGTGGTTGTTGTGGGGTCACGTCCTGGATTAAACTCAGAGTGCAAGGGTGCTGTTTAAGTTCGCCCTAGCATTTGGGTCTTCTTCTGGACATTTCCTAACCTGACAGTACAAATGGGCCTTAATATGGACCCTGCTGAGTTATCCAGGGCTGTGGCTCTACAAGGGCAACTTCTAGGAAATCATTTTTCTCATTTGCAATCTTTGGATTCCAAGCTTGACCAGATTACTGCTCTGCTACATAACCTCTCCTCTCCTTCTCAAGCTACGGCGACTCCTGCTGCAGCTGATACTAGCTCCAATGCTGCCTTTAACCCACCTTAACCTGTTGGACAGTATATAAATATGACGGTAATCCTGAAGAATGCCGTGGATTCCTTAATCAATGTCGTTTACACTTCAGAAACAATCCTCAAGTTTTTTTTCCAATTCTACTTCCAAATCACCTTTATTATATCCCTCAAGAAGGGTAAGGCTCTAGCCTGAGTGTTTCCTCTTTTAGAGAAGAATGATCCTTTACTACAGGATGTGGAATTATTTGTGTCCATTTTTTCTTCTGTTTTTGACAAGCCTGGGAGGACTGCAGCTACAGAGGCAGGATTGTTGGATCTGAGACAGGGATCCCTTTCGGTAGCTCAATATGCTATTGAATTGAGGACTTTAGCCGCAGAAACTGATTGGAACCATGGAGCCCAACGGACAGCCTTTCGCAATGGACTTTGCAAACGCCTTAAGGATCAACTTGTATTTCGGGAACTCCCCGATTCATTGGAGGGTCTTATCAATTTGTGTATTACTCTTGACGCCCGGCATTCTGAACATCTTCAGGAGAGAGATAGGATTCGGAGAGATAGGATTCGGAGATCCTTTGTTAAATCTTCTTTTCGTCCTCCTATTCGAACCTCAAGTCTGTATAATAATAATTCCCAATCTCCTGAGTCTGTGGAACCCATGGAAGTAGGAGCTATTAAATTATCAGAAGCTGAACGCCATAGAAGGCGTACTCTTGGATTATGTCTGTATTGTGGTACCAAAGAACATTTACTGAAGGACTGTCCTATCCGGCCAGTAAAAGCCAAGGCTTAACTTTTGATAGAGGGACAGAGTTAAGCCAGAATCCCATGTCTTCCCTCAATTCTAACTTTTTGTTCATGTAACTATCACTTTTGGAAACACCAAGTTTCGAGCTCAAGCCCTCATTGACTCTGGAGCTGCTGGAGTTTTCATTGATTCACTCTTTGCTGACTCTCTCATGATTCCTCTTTAAGCCAAGAAACAGTTAATTAAGGTAACCGCTGTTAGTGGACAGCCTCTAGGTTCTGGTATCATACAAAATTCTACCATTCCTCTTCTTTTGTCTGTGGGCATACTCCATTCGGAAATGATTCATTTTGACGTCATCACTTCTCCCCACATACCGTTGATTCTGGGGTTACCTTGGCTGCAGCTTCATGATCCAGTCTTCTCATGGTCTAAAGGAGAACTTATTTCCTGGGGAACTACCTGTTTCAAACATTGCCTGCAAAATCCCTCAAAACCGTCTTGTCCTGTTGTAGCTATGGTGGGAGTTCCTGATTCATTGCCTAATTACTATCATGCCTTTAGTGATGTGTTTTCTAAAAAGGAGGCTGAGACGTTACCTCCACACTGGATATTTGACTGTCCTATCAAATTGTTTTCAGGGGCTCCTCTACCTAAGGGAAGGACCTATCCCCTCTCTCATAAAGAAAATGTCGCTCTTGAGGAATACATAAAGGACAACTTAGCCAGAGGATTTATTTGTCCTTCCTCATCACCTGTGGGAGCGGGTTTTTTCTTCATTGGGAAAAAAAGATGGATGTCTCTGTCCCTGTATCGATTATCGGGCCTTGAATCAGGTTACTGTCAAAAAAAGCTATCCTCTGCCGCTCATTCCTGAGTTATTTGATCGTCTTCAAGGTGCTTCTATTTTTTCCAAGTTAGATCTCCGTGGGGCCTACAATTTGGTCAGAAACCGTAAAGGAGACAAATGGAAGACGGCATTTAACACTAGATTTGGTCACTACGAGTATCTAGTAATGCCATTCGGATTGTGCAATGCACCAGCAGTATTTCAGCATCTTCAGAGATTATCTAAATCAATTTGTTATCATTTATCTTGATGATATTCTGATCTTTTCCAAAACATTACAGGAACATGTACATCATGTAAGACTGGTACTTCAGAGGTTACGAGACAATTCCCTGTTCGCTAAATTGGAGAAATGCTCTTTTCATCAGAGTTTCATTCCCTTTTTGGGTTATATCATTTCAGAATCAGGTTTTGAGATGGATCCTGCTAAACTTTCGGCTATCAAGGACTGGCCCAGACCAACTACTCTCAAATCCCTGCAGAGGTTTCTTGGCTTTGCCAATTACTATAGAAAGTTTATTAAGAACTTTGCTGACATCACGTCTCCACTTACTTCTCTTACTAAGAAAGGGCAAAATTGTAAGAACTGGTCCACTTCGGCAGTACAGGCTTTAGAAACGCTAAAATCAGGATTTTCTTCTGCACCTCTTCTCAGTCATCCAATTCCTGATCTCCAGTTTATTTTGGAGGTTGACACTTCTTCTATAGCAGCTGGAGATGTTCTCTCCCAACGTGATCCGACTACCAGCAAGATACATCCTGTGGCGTTCTTTTTGAAAAAATTCAATCCTGCCGAGTTAAATTATGATGTGGGCAATAAGGAGCTTTTGGCTATAAAATTAGCTTTGGATGAATGGAGGCATTGGTTAGAGGGTACCAGTCAACCTTTTTTCATTCTAACAGATCATAAGAATCTTTTATACCTCCATACAGCTACTCATCTCAATCCTTGTCAGGCTCGGTGGGCCTTGTTCTTCTCCAGGTTTAATTTTGTACTTTCCTATGTTCCTGGTTCAAAAAATTCCAAGGCAGATGCTTTATCTAGGCAGTTCCAATCTTCTGAGCCTTCTCCTTTGGATTCTGAACCTATACTATGTCCAGTCAAAGTTTTGGCTCAAGTATCCTCTTTTCCAGTACAGGTTTTACATGCTGCTCAAGTCCGGGTACCATCTTCTTGCAAACTACCTTCTGGTATCCTGTATGTACCCAAAGGATTACATCTTAAGCTTCTACGTTGGGCTCATGACAACATTTCAGCAGGTCATACTGGAGTAACCAATACTTTGTGGAAACTGAAGAAGCATGTTTGGTGATCCACTATGAGGAGGGATGTTAAGGATTATATTGCTGCTTGTAGTTCTTGTGCTTCAAACAAACAATCTTCTCATCAACCGTTTGGTCTATTACACCCTCTTCCTATTCCTCATTACCCTTGGTCTCACTTATCCATGGACTTTGTTACAGATCTTCCTGTTTCTGCTGGAAATACGACCATTTGGGTAGTGGTGGATCGGTTCTCCAAGTCTGCTCACTTCATACCTCTTCCAGGCTTGCCTTCAGCTCAAAGACTTTCTGAACTCTTTGTTCTACATATATCTCGTTTACATGGTTTTCCCACTGACATAGTCTCAGATCGCGGAGTTCAATTTGTTTCCAAGTTTTGGAGGTCTTTTTGTAAGCACTTCGGAATCAACATATCTCTTTCTACTGCACATCATCCTCAATCCAACGGACAGACTGAGCATGTAAATCAAGCCTTGGAATCTTTTCTTAGACATTATGTAGACCATCACCACTCCAACTGGTCTCAGTTATTGCCTTTGGCGGAATTAGCTCACAACTCACGCTATAATGCCTCATTACAGACCTCTCCCTTTAAGGCAGCTTATGGTTTTGAACCTAAAACCTTTCCTATGATTACCAGTTCTACTGAAGTCCCTGGAGAAGATTGTATTGTGAAACATCTCAGTAACCACTGGCAACTCATTTGTCAAAATCTACTTTCCTCTTCCTTAAGACACAAGAGATATGCTGTTCGCAGAAGGTGTAAGGCTACTTTACTTCGTACTGGAGACAGAGTATTTTTATCCACCAGATTCATACATCTAAAACAACCTTGTACTAAGTTGGGTCCTAAGTACAATGGACCTTTTTCGAATTGTTTCCAAAGTTTGTTCTTCTGCATACTGCCTGGCTTTACCCAAGACTCTCAAGATCCATCCAGTCTTTCATGTCTCCTTACTCAAGCCAGTCATCTACAACCGGTACTATATCAAGAGTAAATCACCTCCTCCACTTTCCATAGAGGGAACTTCTGAGTTTGAAGTCAGCCAGATTTTGTATTCCAAGCTACGGGGCAATCGGCTGTACTACCTGGTCCATTGGAAGGGTTATCCTATCTCTGAACGATCTTGGGAACCAGCCTCTCATGTTCCAGCTCTTGTTAAGTCTTTTCACAAGAAATAACCTGCCAGGCCCGGTCGGGTCCCCCGGAGGGGTCCTTGAGGAGGGGGCACTGTCACACTTGGCCGCTAGGAAGCTCCGGTGGTCCCGCTAGGAAGCTCCGGCGGTCCTCTCTGTGTGCTTGATTGGCAGGTAGTCTGTGCTGCCCCTTCCTGATGATGTCACTACCAGGCTTTTTATTCTGGGCTTCCTGTTTCTTCAGTGCCCGTTTGTTTGTTACTCTTTGTGGCTCCTGTGAGGACTTCGCTGTGGAAACTCTCTAACTGCTGATTTTCTGTTGTCAAACTCTGCAAAGACTGACTATGCTGGGTTAACCCTCAAACTTCCTGATAACCTGTTGCCAAACACTGCAAGTACTGATTATTCTGTGAATCTCTCAAACTGCATGTTAACCTGTTGCCAAACTTTGCAAGTACTGTTTACTCAGTGCAAACCTTCAAACTGCTTGATATCCTGTTGCCAGACTCTGCAAGTACTGTTTATTCAGTGTAAACTCTCAAACTGCATGATAACCTGTTGCCAATGTCTGCAAGTACTGAATAATCTGTTTTAACCTTCAAACTACCTGATATCATGTTGTCTAACTCTGCAAGGACTGACTACACCGTGTTAACCCTCAAACTACCTGATATCCTGTTGTCTAATTCTGCAAGTACTGACTATTCAGTATTAACCTTCAAACTGCCTGATAACCTGTTGCCAAACTCTGCAAGGACTGACTACACAGTGTTAACCCTCAAACTGCTTGATAACAAGTTACCTACTCCTGCATTATTAACAGTTTCTTGTTTTACCCTTCCTCTGTCTGAGTATAAGTGGACTATCCCAGCTCTCCTGATTCTGTGGAAAACATTTCCTGAAACCAGTTCCTTACTCAGAAGTCTATTTGGCTGATATCTTGAATTACTTTGGACTCAGGCTAACTCTGCTCCATATTGTGAGTACATTGTTTTTTTAGAGGTTGTCGTGGGGTCTCGTCCTGGATTAAACTCAGAGTGCAAGGGTGTTGTTTAAGTTCGCCCTAGCATTTGAGTCTTCTTCTGGACTTTTCCTAACCTGACACTTACTTTCAAAGTGATTCATAAATAAATTAGCGTAAGATGAGGCAAAAGTGGTCCCCATCGCTGTGCCTTGTAGCTGTAAATAAAATTGCGAATCAAACTGAAAATAATTATGCTTTAAAATAAAATCCATACCTTTAAGGATAAAATTGATTTGTGTAGGAGGGAGATGGCTATTGCTCATACTTTCCTCCACTGCTTTAATGCCCAGATCATGAGGGATACATGTGTATAGGGCCGTGACATCACATGTTAGCAATAGATAGTCTTGCTCCCATTTTTTACCTTCAAAATTTTTGATGGTCTGAGTGGTGTCCTTTAAAAATTATCTAGTATTTTTAACTACTTTTTGCTGGACAGAGATCCTTCCATACTCATATTTTACCATCTCCCCAAAGTTCACAAAACTTTGGTGGATCCCCCAGTGAGACCTATTATTTTGGGGATAGGATCTCTAACCAGCAATTTATCCACATATATTGACCACTTCCTACAGCCCCTAGTTAAAAATACTAGATCATTTTTAAAGGACACCACTCAGACCATCAAAATTTTTGGAGGTAAAAAATGGGAGCAAGACTATCTATGGCTAACATGTGATGTCACAGCCCTATACACTTGTATCCCTCATGATCTGGGCATTAAAGCAGTGGAGGAAAGTATGATCAATAGCCATCTTCCTCCTACACAAATCAACTTTATCCTTAAAGGTATGAATTTTATTTTAAAACATAATTATTTTCAGTTTGATTCACAATTTTATTTACAGCTACAAGGCACAGCGATGGAGACCACTTTTGCCCCATCTTACGCTAATTTAATTATGAATCACTTTCAAAGTAAGTATGTTTGGCAACATAATCCTTACATTAGCAATTTAATTAGTTATTTTAGATACATAGATGACATTATTATCATCTGGAAAGGCCAGGGAGATCAGGTCAGCAACTTCATTAAACACATAAACAATAATAACATGAATCTAAAATTTACTAGTAAATCGCATAAAGATGAAATTGAGTTTTTGGATCTTGTATTGTTTGTGGAGAAGAACAGTAATATTGCCAATAAAAACTATAGGAAGCCAACAAATAAGAATGCCTTCCTTAGTGCCAAAAGTGGTCATCTTCCGAGGTGGAAAAAGAATATTCCCCTCGGACAATACCAAAGAATATGCAGAAGACATTTTGAAGATTATCTCAAAGAGTCCATTTATTTGGAAAATAGATTCAAAGAAAAAGGATATAAAACTGCTCTTCTTACTAAGGTTAAAGAAAAAGTATCTAATATGAATAGAGTTACCATGTTAGAACCCACCACTAGGAACAGAGACCATCAATCTGGGAAGGATGAGATTAGGTTTATTACTATGTATATTCCCAAAACAGCCGAAAACAGCAGCACCTTCTTAACCCTTTAATGACCACAGCACTTTTCTATTTTCTGTCCGTTTGGGACCAAGGCTATTTTTACATTTCTGCCGTGTTCGTGTTTAGCTGTAATTTTCCTCTTACTCATTTACTGTACCCACACATATTATATACCGTTTTTCTCGCCATTAAATGGACTTTCCAAAGATACCATTATTTTCATCATATCTTATAATTTACTATAAAAAACTATAAAATATGAGGAAAAAAATGGGAAAAAAACACACTTTTTCTAACTTTGACCCCCAAAATCTGTTACATATCTACAACCACCAAAAAAGTCCCATGCTAAATAGTTTCTAAATTTTGTCCTGAGTTTAGAAATACCCAATGTTTACATGTTCTTTGCTTTTTTTGCAAGTTATAGGTCCATAAATACAATAGTAGCTATTTCCAAACCACTTTTTTTTCAAAATTAGCGCTAGTTACATTGGAACACTAATATCTTTCAGGAATCCCTGAATAGCCATTGACATGTATATATTTTTTTTTAGAAGACATCCCAAAGTATTGATCTAGGCCCATTTTGGTATATTTCATGCCACCATTTCACCGCCAAATGCGATCAAATAAAAAAAATTGTTCACTTTTTCACAAATTTTTTCACAAACTTTAGGTTTCTCACTGAAATCATTTACAAACAGCTTGTGCAATTATGGCATAAATGGTTGTAAATGCTTCTCTGGGATCCCCTTTATTCATAAATAGCAGACATATATGGCTTTGGCTTTGCTTTTTAATAATTAGAAGGCTGCTAAATGCCACTGCGCACCACACGTGTATTATGCCCAGCAGTGAAGGGATTAATTAGGGAGCATGCAAGGAGCTTCTAGGGTTAATTTTAGATTTAGTGTAGTGTAGTAGACAACCCCAAGTATTGATTTAGGCCCATTTTGGTATATTTCATGCCACCATTTCACCGCCAAATGCGATCAAATAAAAAAAAACGCAAATTTTTTCACAATTTTAGGTTTCTCACTGAAATTATTTACAAACAGCTTGTGCAATTATGGCACAAATGGTTGTAAATGCTTCTCTGGGATCCCCTTTGTTCAGAAATAGCAGACATATATGACTTTGGCATTGCTTTTTGGTAATTAGAAGGCCGCTAAATACTGCTGCGCATCACACGTGTATTATAGCTAGCAGTGAAGGGGTTAATTAGGTAGTTTGTAGGGAGCTTGCAGGGTTAATTTTAGCTTTAGTGTAGAGATCAGCCTCCCACCTGACACATCCCACCCCCTGATCCCTCCCAAACAGCTCCCTTCCCTCCCCCACCCCACAATTGTCCCCGCCATCTTAAGTACTGGCAGAAAGTCTGCTAGTACTAAAATAAAAGGTTTTTTATTTTTTTTTAAACATTTTTTATAGCATATTTACATATGCTGCTGTGTAGGATCCCCCCTTAGCCCCCAACCACCCTGATCCCGCCCAAAACAGCTCTCTAACCCTCCCCCTCTGCATTATTGGGGGCCATCTTGGGTACTGGCAGCTAACTGCAAGTACCCAACTTGCAGAAAAAAATGTTTTTTTTTGTTTCTGTTTTTTTTTTTTCTGTAGTGTAGCTTTCCCCCCACAGACCAACCCCCACACCTTGATTGATTTATTTTTTAAAAACTTTTATTCCCCTTTTTGTAGCACTTTTATTAAACTTTTTGCTGTAGTGTAGTGGTTCCCACCCGCTCCCTCCCCGTGCACGCGCCCGCCCCCGCCCTCCCGTGCATGCGCGCACTTCCGTGCGCACCCCCGGACATCCCCGCCCACGATCCTGCCCCCCTCCACATCACCAGTGCCAACGATGGCCGCCACCCGTCTCCTGGTCCGGCTCCCACCCACCAACGAGGAAAGCCACCGATCTCCAGTGCAGAGAGGGCCACAGAGTGGCTCTCTCTGCACCGGATGGCTTAAAAAGGTTATTGCAGGATGCCTCCATATCGAGGCATCACTGCAATAACCGGAAAGCAGCTGGAAGCGAGCAGGATCGCTTCCAGCTGCTTTCCACACCGAGGACGTGCAGGGTACGTCCTCAGGCGTTAACTGCCTTTTTTTGAGGACGTACCCTGCACGTCCTCGGTCGTTAAGGGGTTAATGTAAAAAAAAAATTATTTATTGATGAGACATCATAACAGAAGAAAGAAGTTTCTTTCTTCTGTTATGATGTCTCATCAATAAAGAAAAAAATGTGTTTGCATTAAGAAGGTGCTCCTGTTTTCTGCTGTTTTTGGAATATATTGTGGATCATTGCAGGGTCCCTACAGCTTGCATCTATTTGCTTGGATTACAAGTGCTGGACCTATATACTATGGGCGCGATCCGATATCGATCGCAGTTTGCGGCGCAAGCGAGGGAACCGGCGTCGCCCGCAGTTTCAGCTCGCAACTCGAGCCATCCCATATAGGTCGCCGTCAGATGCTAACGTGCCGTAAGTCTCACAAACCAGCGATGTCCAGAAATCTGCGTAAGTACAAATTTCTGGCGTCGCCAGTGACTTGCGCCACGTTAGAATCTGCCGGCGCCTATAAAACCTGACTAAAGTCTAAAACACCCGCACTGTCTAACATGCCTCCCTAACGTAGCCCGCACTGTCTAACACGCCTCCCTAACATAGCCCGCACTGTCTAACCCTCTATCCGCTATCCCCCCTCACTAGCCTAACAATAAAAATGCTATTAACCCCTAAACCGCCGCTCCTTTACCCCGCCGCAACCTAATAAAATTATTAACCCCTAAACCGCCGCTCCCGTACCCCGCCGCCAGCTATATTATATCTATAACCCCCTAAAGTGAGCCCCTAACACCGCCGCCAGCTATATTAAAATTATTAACCCCTAATCTAAGCCCCTTACACCGCCGCCATCTCTATTAAAATGATTAACCCCTAATTTAATCTACCTACCCTGCCGCCAGCTATATTATCTATATTAACCCTAAGTATATTATAGTTAATATAGGTATTACATTATATATATATTAACTATATTAACCCTAATTATATTAGGGTTAATATAGTTAATATAGTTACTATAGTATTTATATTAACTATATTAACTCTATCTAACCCTAACACCCCTAACTAAATTTATATTAAATTAATCTAATTAATTTATAAACTAAAATATTCCTATTTAAATCTAAATACTTACCTATAAAATAAACCCTAAGATAGCTACAATATAATTAATAATTACATTATAGCTATGTTAGGGTTAATATTTATTTTACAGGTAAATTGTTAATTATTTTAACTAGGTATAATAGATATTAAATAGTTATTAACTTTTTAATATCTACCTAGTTAAAATAATTACCCAATTACCTGTAAAATAAATCCTAACCTAAGTTACAAATACACCTACACTATCAATAAATTTAATAAACTACTAACATCTATCTAAAAATACAATTAAATTAACTAAACTAAATTACAAAAAAAAACAAACACTAAATTACAAAAAATAAAAAAAAGATTACAAGATTTTTAAGCTAATTACACCTATTCTAAGCCCCCTAATAAAATAATAAACCCCCAAAATAACAAAAATTCCCTGCCCTATTCTAAATTAAACAAATTTCAAAGCTCTTTACCTTACCAGCCCTTAAAAGGGCCTTTTGTGGGGCATGCCCCAAAGAATTCAGCTCTTTTGCATTCAACAAATACAATCACCCCCCCCCCCCCCATTACAACCCACCACCCACATACCCCTATTCTAAACCCACCCAAACCCCCCTTAAAAAATCCTAACACTACCCCCCTGAAGATCTCCCTACCTTGTCTTCACCACACCGGGCCGAACTCCTGATCCGATCCGGGCGATGTCGTCCTCCAAGCGGCAAAGAAGAAATCTTCCTCCGGCGACGTCTTCCTCCAAGCGGCAGCAAAGTCTTCATTCTTCCGGCGGCATCTTCAATCTTCTTTCTTCGCTCCGCCGCCGCGGAGCATCCATCCCGGCCGACTGCTAAACTTGGAATGAGGTACCTTTAAATGACGTCATCCAAGATGGCGTCCGCCGAATTCCGATTGGCTGATAGGATTCTATCAGCCAATCGGAATTAAGTTAAAAAAATCTGATTGGCTGATTGAATCAGCCAATCAGATTCAAGTTCAATCCGATTGGCTGATCCAATCAGCCAATCAGATTGAGCTCGCATTCTATTGGCTGTTCCGATCAGCCAATAGAATGCGAGCTCAATCTGATTGGCTGATTGGATCAGCCAATCGGATTGAACTTGAATCTGATTGGCTGATTCAATCAGCCAATCAGATTTTTTTAACTTAATTCCGATTGGCTGATAGAATCCTATCAGCCAATCGGAATTCGGCGGACGCCATCTTGGATGACGTCATTTAAAGGTACCTCATTCCAAGTTTAGCAGTCGGCCGGGATGGATGCTCCGCGGCGGCGGAGCGAAGAAAGAAGATTGAAGATGCCGCCGGAAGAATGAAGACTTTGCTGCCGCTTGGAGGAAGACGTCGCCGGAGGAAGATTTCTTCTTTGCCGCTTGGAGGACGACATCGCCCGGATCGGATCAGGAGTTCGGCCCGGTGTGGTGAAGACAAGGTAGGGAGATCTTCAGGGGGGTAGTGTTAGGATTTTTTAAGGGGGGTTTGGGTGGGTTTAGAATAGGGGTATGTGGGTGGTGGGTTGTAATGGGGGGGGGGGGGGGTGATTGTATTTGTTGAATGCAAAAGAGCTGAATTCTTTGGGGCATGCCCCACAAAAGGCCCTTTTAAGGGCTGGTAAGGTAAAGAGCTTTGAAATTTGTTTAATTTAGAATAGGGCAGGGAATTTTTGTTATTTTGGGGGTTTATTATTTTATTAGGGGGCTTAGAATAGGTGTAATTAGCTTAAAAATCTTGTAATCTTTTTTTTATTTTTTGTAATTTAGTGTTTGTTTTTTTTTGTAATTTAGTTTAGTTAATTTAATTGTATTTTTAGATAGATGTTAGTAGTTTATTAAATTTATTGATAGTGTAGGTGTATTTGTAACTTAGGTTAGGATTTATTTTACAGGTAATTGGGTAATTATTTTAACTAGGTAGATATTAAATAGTTAATAACTATTTAATATCTATTATACCTAGTTAAAATAATTAACAATTTACCTGTAAAATAAATATTAACCCTAACATAGCTATAATGTAATTATTAATTATATTGTAGCTATCTTAGGGTTTATTTTATAGGTAAGTATTTAGATTTAAATAGGAATATTTTAGTTTATAAATTAATTAGATTAATTTAATATAAATTTAGTTAGGGGTGTTAGGGTTAGATAGAGTTAATATAGTTAATATAAATACTATAGTAACTATATTAACTATATTAACCCTAATATAATTAGGGTTAATATAGTTAATATATATAATGTAATAACTATATTAACTATAATATACTTAGGGTTAATATAGATAACATAGCTGGCGGCGGGGTAGGTAGATTAAATTAGGGGTTAATAATTTTTATATAGGTGGCGGCGGTGTAAGGGGTCAGATTACGGGATAGATAAGGTAGATGGCGGCGGTTTTAGGGGCTCACAGTAGGGGGTTAGTTTATGTAGATGGCGGCGGGGTCCGGGAGCGGCGTTTTAGGGGGTAATAACTTTATTAGGGATTTGGGGGGGGGGGGGATCGCGGTTGACAGGGAGATAGACATTGCGCATGCGTTAGGTGTTAGGTTTATTTTAGAAGATCGCGGTTGACAGGGAGATAGACATTGCGCATGCGTTAGGTGTTAGGTTTATTTTAGCAGCCAGTTTAGGGAGTTACGGGGCTCCAATAGTCAGCGTAAGGCTTCTTACGGCTGCTTTTTGTGGCGAGGTGAAAATGGAGTAAGTTTTCTCCATTTTCGCCACGTAAGTCCTTACGCTGCATATTGGATACCAAACTGCGCGGGTTTGGTATACCTGCCTATGGCCCAAAAAACTGCGGGCGACGGCAGAAATATACGCGCGTAACTTCTAGCTTACGCCGTATATAGGATACCAAATCCGCGCAATTCTTGGCGTCGCCGGCTTTTGCGGGCGACGATTTTTATCGGATCGACCCCCTGATTTCATTATTACTACGTATAGTCAGGGCAGCAGAGAAATAGAAAATATTTTGAAAAAACATTGGAAGATCTTAACCTCTGATCCCATACTAGGCACAATTTTGCCCGAGAGACCCATTATGAATTTTAGAAAAAAATCAGGATCTAAAGAACATGTTGGCACCATCTAAATTCAAATCAGCTCAACAATTTATAAAAAGAGATAACACATATTGGCTAAGTAAACTAAATGGGACATGGCCATGTGGGACCAAAAACTGTAATATGTGCAGTCATATTATTAGGGGAGACACTTTTGAAAATGTTCATAAATCTAAATCATAAAAAATTAAGCACGAGTTGTCATGCAAATCTACGTTTGTAGTGTATCCCTGAGATGTGACTGCAATTGCTACTATGTAGGGTGCACAAAAAGAATTATAAAAAACAGATTTAGTGAACATTATTGCAATATTAAAAATAAAGTGGATAATCATAGGGTCCCGTTTCACTTCAAATATCACCATGAAGCCAACCCCACAGGGCTCAAAATTATGGTTTTAGATTGGATTCCACCAAATATTTCTAAAAATAGGCTGAGGAGTTTGCGACAACGTGAAACATATTGGATTCACAAACTCAAAACCCTTAATACTATTTGCCAGAATGGTCTAAACATTGATTTAGACTTTCAGGCATTTATGTAGAGTGTTTATGGATCCTGGTGCTTAGGCTATCTTAAGACTAGTTTTTAGGATATCAACTCTTCAAACAACTAATAGAATTATCTAACTGAGCATGCGAGTTATTTGTTGTTTTTTTCTCCATCTTATCCTCCTTCTACCTTACTCCTTTCTGGGTGTATTACCATCAGTATATAGGCAGTCTTATATTGAACTAATCATTCATGATTTTTTAAAAATAGGTGTACAATGAGATCAACTTATGACACTAAAATTATGATGATTATCTGTGTTTTATACATATCGGAGCTCATCCAATGTAGTTATTTGAGCTACTAAAAGGATTTTGTAACTACTTGTTGTTCCGCCCTTTACATGTTTTTCTGTGTTGTGCCTTATGTTTAAATATATGCTTATTGACATAATTTCCTTCTGTGTAGCCTTTATAGATTATATGGACACTAGAAAGCGGCTTAGTTAACACGGTATAAGCCTAGACTGGGACGTATTTTGACATCATGATTGGCCAAAAAGATGTGGCCATGTATCAGAGGCATGTCAAGCCCGCTGTATTCAAAAGGAACATTGGATCCTACACATTATCATCTCTTGAGAAAGTCGGGTCGTAACCCGATGAAACGCGTAGAGAATTCCAGCTGTTTCACCTCGTTACCCTCTGTGACATAAGGTTCGGTCTTCAAGCATCCCTGTATTGTGCTGCTTCCTGTGGCGTTCCGGAAGCCCTGCAGACGCACGCTAGATTCTAGATATGTGCATGATCAAAAAATGTGTTTAGTTTCGGTTCGGATTGATTCAGATTTTTTCGAATTTCGGTTCGGATCAATTCGAATTTGGCAAAATTTGAATGAATTCATTTTGGATTTATTCGGATTCTAATAAATTCGTCTGAATTCGGTTCGATTCGGTTCAGTTCCGAAATTCGGAATTTTGGTATGTGTTAGGTGGGATATGCTGTGTATTAGACTAGTATTATGTACTGTATATTAGGTGTAACCCATAGCAGAGTGATATAACCTAAAACCTAATATACTGTACAATACTAGTGTAATACACGGCCATCCGAATCTACCGAATAAAGTCAGTAGTTAAGAGCTTTATGGGCTAACACCGGAATATAAAGCTCTTAACTACATTGCTACAAAGTACACTAACACCCATAAACTACCTATGAGCCCCTAAACCGAGGCCCCCCCACATCGCAAACACTATCATAAAATTATTTAACCCAAAATCTGCCGACCGGACACCGCTGCCACCTACATTATAGCTATGAACCCCTAATCTGCTGTCCCTAACATCGCCGACACCTACATTTTAGTTATTAACCCCTAATCTGCCCCCCCAACGTCACCGCAACCTAACTACAAGTATTAACCCCTAATCTGCCGACCAGACATCGCCACAACTATAATAAATGTATTAACCCCTAAACCGCCACACTCCCGCCTCGCAAACACTATAATACATTTTATTAACCCCTAATCCCCCCCCAACATTGTTGCAACCTAACTACAAGTATTAACCCCTAATCTGCCGACCGGACATCACTGCCACGATAATAAACGTATTAACCCCTAAACCGCCACACTCCCGCCTCGCAAACACTATAATACATTTTATTAACCCTTAATCTACCCTCCCTAACATCCCTGCCACCTTCCTACAATTATTAACCCCTAATCTCCCGCCCCCAATGTCGCCACTACTATAATAAAGTTATTAACCCCTAAACCTAAGTCTAACCCTAACACCCCCCTAAGTTAAATATAATTTAAATAAAACGAAATAATATTACTATAATTAAATAAATTAATCCAATTTAAAACTAAGTACTTACCTGTAAAATAAACCCTAATATAGCTACAATATAACTAATAGTTAAATTATAGTTATTTTAGGATTTATATTTATTTTACAGGCAACTTTGTATTTATTTTAACTAGGTACAATAGTTATTAAATAGTTACTAACTATTTAATAACTACCTAGCTAAAATAAATACAAATTTACCTGTAAAATAAATCCTAACCTAAATTACAATTAAACCTAACACTACACTATCATTAAATTAATTAAATAAATTAAACCTATTTAAAACTAAATACTTACCTGTAAAATAAACCCTAATATAGCTACAATATAACTAATAGTTACATTGTAGCTATTTTAGGATTTATATTTATTTTACAGGCAACTTTGTATTTATTTTAACTAGGTAAAATAGCTATTAAATAGTTAATAACTATTTAATAGCTACCTAGTTAAAATAATTACAAAATTACCTGTAAAATAAATCCTAATCTAAGTTACAATTAAACCTAACGCTACACTATCATTATATAAATTAAATAAATTAACTACAAGTACCTACAATTAAATACAATTAAATAAACTAAACTAAAGTACAAAAAAACCAAACACTAAATTACAAAAAATAAAAAAATATTACAAGAATTTTAAACTAATTACACCTAATCTAAGCCCCCTAATAAAATAAAAAAAAACAAAATAATAAAAGTCCCTACCCTATTCTACATTACAAAGTATCAGCTCTTTTACCAGCCCTTAAAAGGGCTTTTTGCGGGGTATGCCCCAAAGTAATCAGCTCTTTTGCATGTAAAAAAAATACAACCCCCCCAACATTAAAACCCACCACCCACATACCCCTACTCTAACCCACCCAAACCCCCCTTAAATAAACCTAACACTACCCCCCTGAAGATCTCCCTACCTTGAGTCGTCTTCACCCAGCCGGGCCGAAGACTTCATCCGATGGGGCAGAAGAGGACATCCAGATTGGCAGAAGTCTTCATCCAAGCGGGGCAAGAAGAGGTCTTCCATCCATCAGAAGTCTTCATCCAGGTGGCATCTTCTATCTTCATCCATCCAGAGCGGAGCGGCAGCATCCTTAAGACATCTGACGCGGAGCATCCTCTTCTTTCTTGATCCGACGACTAAATGGCGGTACCTTTAAGTGACATCATCCAAGATGGTGTCCCTTGAATTCCGATTGGTTGATAGGATTCTATCAGCCAATCGGAATTAAGGTAGGAAAAATCTGATTGGCTGATTCAATCAGCCAATCAGATTGAAGTTCAATCTGATTGGCTGATCCAATCAGCCAATCAGATTGACCTCACATTCTATTGGCTGTTCCGATCAGCCAATAGAATGCAAGGTCAATCTGATTGGCTGATTGGATCAGCCAATCGGATTGAACTTCAATCTGATTGGCTGATTGAATCAGCCAATCAGATTTGTCCTACCTTAATTCCGATTGGCTGATAGAATCCTATCAGCCAATCGGAATTCAAGGAACGCCATCTTGGATGATGTCACTTAAAGGTACCGTCATTTAGTTGTCGGATCAAGAAAGAAGAGGATGCTCTGCGTCGGATGTCTTCAGGATGCTGCCGCTACGCTCCAGATGGATGAAGATAGAAGATGCCGCCTGGATGAAGACTTCTGATGGATGGAAGACCTCTTCTTGCCCCGCTTGGATGAAGGCTTCTGCTGGTCTGGATGTCCTCTTCTGCCCATCGGATGAAGACTTCGGCCCGGCTGGGTGAAGACGACTCAAGGTAGGGAGATCTTCAGGGGGGTAGTGTTAGGTTTATTTAAGGGGGGTTTGGGTGGGTTAGAGTAGGGGTATGTGGGTGGTGGGTTTTAATGTTGGGGGGTTGTATTTTTTTTTTACAGGCAAAAGAGCTGATTACTTTGGGGCATGCCCCGCAAAAAGCCCTTTTAAGGGCTGGTAAAAGAGCTGATACTTTGTAATGTAGAATAGGGTAGGGACTTTTATTATTTATTTTTTTATTTATTTTATTAGGGGGCTTAGATTAGGTGTAATTAGTTTAAAATTCTTGTAATATTTTTTATTTTTTGTAATTTAGTGTTTGTTTTTGTACTTTAGTATAGTTTATTTAATTGTATTTAATTTTAGGTACTTGTAGGTAATTTATTTAATTTATTTAATGATAGTGTAGTGTTAGGTTTAATTGTAACTTAGGTTAGGATTTATTTTACAGGTAATTTTGTAATTATTTTAACTAGGTAGCTATAAAATAGTTATTAACTATTTAATAGCTATTGTACCTAGTTAAAATAAATACAAAGTTGCCTGTAAAATAAATATAAATCCTAAAATAGCTACAATGTAACTATTAGTTATATTGTAGCTATATTAGGGTTTATTTTACAGGTAAGTATTTCGTTTTAAATAGGATTAATTTATTTAATTAATTTAATGATAGTGTAGTGTTAGGTGTAATTGTAACTTAGTTTAGGATTTATTTTACAGGTAAATTTGTATTTATTTTAGCTAGGTAGTTATTAAATAGTTAGTAACTATTTAATAACTATTGTACCTAGTTAAAATAAATACAAAGTTGCCTGTAAAATAAATATAAATCCTAAAATAGCTATAATTTAACTATTAGTTATATTGTAGCTATATTATGGTTTATTTTACAGGTAAGTATTTCGTTTTAAATAGGATTAATTTATTTAATTATAGTAATATTATTTCGTTTTATTTAAATTATATTTAACTTAGGGGGGTGTTAGGGTTAGACTTAGGTTTAGGGGTTAATAACTTTATTATAGTAGCGGCGACGTTGGGGGCGGGAGATTATGGGTTAATAATTGTAGGTAGGTGGCGGCGATGTTAGGGAGGGCAGATTAGGGGTTAATGAAATTTATTATAGTGTTTGCGAGGCGGGAGTGTGGAGGTTTAGGGGTTAATACATTTATAATCATGGCGGCGATGTCCGGTCGGTAGATTAGGGGTTAATACTTGTAGTTAGGTTGCGGCGATGTTGGGAGGGGGCAGATTAGGGGTTAATTAAATGTATTATAGTGTTTGCGAGGCGGGAGTGCGGCGGTTTAGGGTTTAATACATTTATTATAGTTTCGGCGGATGTCCGGTCGGCAGATTAGGGGTTAATACTTGTAGTTAAGTGGTGGCGACGTTGGGGGGGGGGCAGATTAGGGGTTAATAAATATAATATAGGTGTCGGCATTGTTAGGGACAGCAGATTAGGGGTTCATAGCTATAATGTAGGTGGCAGCGGTGTCCGGTCAGCAGATTAGGGGTTAATGCTTGTAGTCAGGTTGTGGCGACGTTGAGGGGGGGCAGATTAAGGGTAAATAAAATTTATTATAGTGTTTGCAAGGTGGTAGTGCGGCGGTTTAGGGGTTAATACATTTATTATAGTGGCGGCGAGGTCAGGTCGGCAGATTATGCGTTAATACTTGTAGTTAGGTTGCGGCGACATTGGGGGGCAGATTAGGGGTTAATAAGTATAATGTAGGTGTCGGCGATGTTGGGGGCAGCAGATTAGGGGTTCATAGGGATAATATAGGTGGCGGCGGTGTCCGGAGCAGCAGATTAGGGGTTAATAGTATAATGCAGGTGTCAGCGATAGTGGGGGCAGCAGATTAGGGGTTAATAAGTGTTAGATTAGGGGTGTTTAGACTTGGGGTTCATGTTAGGGTGTTAGGTGTAGACTTAGTGTTTCCCCATAGGAAACAATGGGGCTGCGTTAGGAGCTGAACGCTGCTTTTTTGCAGGTGTTAGGTTTTTTTTCAGCCGAAACTGCCCCATTGTTTCCTATGGGGGAATGCCGAATTTACCGAGCTAATTCAGATTTATTCGGTAGATTTGGCAGCTAATTCGGATTCATTCGGTAGATTCGGCAGTATTTTAATTCGGAAATTCTAATCGATCCGAATCTCTGAATTTACCGAATTTTTCGAATTTCCGAAACAATCCAAAACGAATCGCACATGTCTACTAGATTCGGGTGACAAAGAATACACTTTCTACCCGCTTGTGGAGGATACCTGCTGTGGTGACATTTTATTGCTTCTTGTAATTTTACACAGTGTACGTGTGTTTTTTATGTGCGCATTTAGCACCTTCAAATAAACGGTTTTACCCTTAGAGTGGTTTGCACTCCTTTCTCTTTTGTGTTGTTTCAGATGACAGAAGAGATAGATCTTATCCCTAAGGTCTACTCAGATTTTATTGAAGTATTCAGTAAACGTGAAGCAGAAAATCTACCCCCACACCAGACATATGATTGTCCAATAGATTTGAAACCTGGCACAACTGTTCCTTATGGACATCTCTACCCCTTGAGCCAACCTGAATTACTTCATCTAAAAACATACATAGATGAAAATGTAAAAAAAATGGTTTATTAGACCTTCAGTATCACCTGCTGGAGCAGGTATGTTCTTTGTTATGAACAAAGATCAAAGATTACATCTTATCATAGATTATAGGGAGCTCAATAAGATAAAAATAAAAAAACAGATACCCTTTGCCATTGATCCCTGAACTGATTGAACAATTACATCAAGCAAAAATATTCACTAAATTAGACCTGAGGGGGGGGGACGTATAATTTAATCTGTATAAGAGAAGGTGACAAGTGATTGACTGATTTTAGAACCAGATACAGTCTGTATGAGTACCTAGTAATGCCTTTCGGGTTATGCAATGCCACGGCCACCTTCCAGCATTTTATTAATGATGTCTTTTGAGACCTCCTTGACCGGTGCGTAGTAGTCTACCTAGATGACATCTTAATCTACTCTGAGAATTTGGAAGAACACATTAAACATGTTATGTGGGTCCTCTCTAGGCTTCAAGTCCACCAACTATATGCCAAGGCAGAAAAGTGTTTTTCATACAGATAAGATATATTTTCTGGATTACTCTATAACTCCCAATGACATCCAAATGCAATAAAATAAGGTTGATGTAGTTAAAAACTGACCCATTCCTACTAATCGAAAGGAATTACAATTCCTCGGATTCAGCAATTACTATAGATTGTTCATTAAAGGATTTTATAGAATGGTTAAACCACTTACTACTTTAACTGGTTGTAAACTCCATTCTAATGGGATTCTAAGGCTAATCAGGCATTTGAGTTCCTGAAATAATCTTTCTCTACAGCTCATATTCTCTGATTCCCAGATTCTACTTTGCAGTATTTCCTAGAAGTGGACTCCTCGGACTACGCATTAGGTGCTGTACTCTCCCAAAGAAAAAGTCTCACTGACCCATTACATCCGGTAGATTATTTCTCCAAGGTAATGTCTCCACCCGAGATGAACTACCCTATAGGGGAAAATGAGTTACTAGCAATTAAAAGATCTTTTGACCATGAAGACATCTACTGGAGGGAACACAACTACCTATTATCATCTACACGGATCATAGAAACGTTTAATACCTTCAAAAGAATAAAACGCTGTCTGCTAGACAAGTACGCTGGAGCTTATGTTTCAGTAGATTCAATTATCAAATCTACAGGCCAGCCTCCAAAAATGGAAAGGCTGATGCATTATCTCGTAGAGACCAGAGACCTGCAATTACTCAAACTACTGATTCTATCATCCCACATGAAAATTTCCTGGGGTTGATGACAGACTTCACCTCAAAAGTCCGAAAAGATAACAAACATCTCCCTTCAAACAATTTAAAAAAAAATCTAATGGTCTCTATTATTTCGGAAACAAGCTTTATGTTCCTGAAGAACTCAGAACAGAAATAATTAAACAGCACCATGATTCTCCCATGGCTGGACATCCAGGTTATAGTAGGACAAAAAAATTAGTTGTGAGGGATTATTGGTGGCCAAAAACGATCAACGACATATGAGTTTACATACAATGTCTTATCACTTGTATTACGTCCAAATCTGAAAAGAAACCTCCATACGGCCTACTCATGCCGATTCAATTTCCAAAAAAAACTTGGACTCACTTGGGTATGGATTTTATTGTTAAACTTCCATTGTCATCAGGAAAAAATACTATATTGGTTGTGATTGACTTACTCACTAAGAAGGCCCATTTTATTCCGTTTTACAAACTCCCATCCTCTGCTGAGACGGCTCAACTCTTTCTAGATCATGTTGTAAAAAAACATATAATTCTGTGTATACTTACCACCGACAGAGGTAGCCAATTTACCTCTCGCTTTTGGAACCATCTCTGTGTTAAGATGCAACTCGACCATCGCTTCAGTACTGCCTACCACCCGCAAACTAATGGGCAATCGGAACAGTTAAACCAATGGTTGGAACAGTATCTGAAGTGTTACTGTGCTTATCATCAAAACAACTGGATGGATTACCTATCTATGGCTGAATTTGCCTATAATAAGACCCTCAATTCCTTATCTAATATAACTCCATTGTTTACCAATTTTGCCTATCATCCAAAGATGTCTCTTCTGACTACAGAAACCTCTCCTTGCCCTAGTGTCAATGAATTAGCAGACAAGTTAACGGAAAATTTCCACTTTCTAAAAAAGAATCTTCAACTAGCTCAGAGTACCCAGAAGAAATATTATGATCTTCGCAGGAGGTCACACCCTCAATATACTGTTGGTGACAAGGTGTGGCTTTTGACTAAAAACCTCAAATTACAAATACCCAGCAAAAAATTAGCTAGCTTATTCATCGGTCCAATCCAAATTACACATCTTATTAACCTTAATGCTGTCTCCCTTCAACTACCTCTATCACTTAAGATTCATCCCGCATTTCACGTGTCTTTGCTAAAACCAGCTTCTGACTCAGTACTCACTAAGGCCTAGATTTAGAGTTCGGCGGTAAAAGGGCTGTTAACGCTCCGCGGGTTTTTTTCTGGCCGCACCATAAATTTAACTCTGGTATCGAGAGTTCAAACAAATGCTGCGTTAGGCTCCAAAAAAGGAGCGTAGAGCATTTTTACCGCAAATGCAACTCTCGATACCAGAGCTGCTTACGGACGCGGCCGGCATCAAAAACGTGCTCGTGCACGATTCTCCCATAGGAAACAATGGGGCTGTTTGAGCTGAAAAAAAACCTAACACCTGCAAAAAAGCAGCGTTCAACTCCTAACGCAGCCCCATTGTTTCCTATGGGGAAACACTTCCTACGTCTGCACCTAACACTCTAACATGTACCCCGAGTCTAAACACCCCTAACCTTACACTTATTAACCCCTAATCTGCCGCCCACGCTATCGCTGACCCCTGCATTACACTTTTAACCCCTAATCTGCCGCTCCGTAAAACGCCGCCACCTACGTTATCCCTATGTACCCCTAATCTGCTGCCCTAACATCGCCAACCCCTATGTTATATTTATTAACCCCTAATCTGCCCCCCACAATGTCGCCGACACCTACCTACACTTATTAACCCCTAATCTGCCGAGCGGACCTGAGCGCTACTATAATAAAGTTATTAACCCCTAATCCGCCTCACTAACCCTATCATAAATAGTATTAACCCCTAATCTGCCCTCCCTAACATCGCCGACACCTACCTTCAATTATTAACCCCTAAACTTCCGATCGGAGCTCACCGCTATTCTAATAAATGGATTAACCCCTAAAGCTAAGTCTAACCCTAACACTAACACCCCCCTAAGTTAAATATATTTTTTATCTAACGAAATAAATTAACTCTTATTAAATAACTTATTCCTATTTAAAGCTAAATACTTACCTGTAAAATAAATCCTAATATAGCTACAATATAAATTATAATTATATTATAGCTATTTTAGGATTAATATTTATTTTACAGGCAACTTTGTAATTATTTTAACCAGGTACAATAGCTATTAAATAGTTAAGAACTATTTAATAGTTACCTAGTTAAAATAATAACAAATTTACCTGTAAAATAAATCCTAACCTAAGTTATAATTAAACCTAACACTACCCTATCAATAAAATAATTAAATAAACTACCTACAATTACCTACAATTAACCTAACACTACACTATCAATAAATTAATTAAACACAATTGCTACAAATAAATACAATTAAATAAACTAGCTAAAGTACAAAAAATAAAAAAGAACTAAGTTACAGAAAATAAAAAATATTTACAAACATAAGAAAAATATTACAACAATTTTAAACTAATTACACCTACTCTAAGCCCCCTAATAAAATAACAAAGCCCCCCAAAATAAAAAATTCCCTACCCTATTCTAAATTAAAAAGGTTACAAGCTCTTTTACCTTACCAGCCCTGAACAGGGCCCTTTGCGGGACATGCCCCAAGAATTTCAGCTCTTTTGCCTGTAAAAGAATAAATACAATACCCCCCCCCCCAACATTACAACCCACCACCCACATACCCCTAATCTAACCCACACCCCCCTTAAATAAACCTAACACTAAGCCCCTGAAGATCTTCCTACCTTGTCTTCACCATCCAGGTATCACCGATCCGTCCTGGCTCCAAGATCTTCATCCAACCCAAGCGGGGGTTGGCGATCCATAATCCGGTGCTCCAAAGTCTTCCTCCTATCCGGCAAGAAGAGGACATCCGGACCGGCAAACATCTTCTCCAAGCGGCATCTTCGATCTTCTTCCATCCGGTGCGGAGCGGGTCCATCTTGAAGCAGGCGACGCGGATCCATCCTCTTCTTCCGATGTCTCCCGACTAATGACGGTTCCTTTAAGGGACGTCATCCAAGATGGCGTCCCTCGAATTCTGATTGGCTGATAGGATTCTATCAGCCAATCGGAATTAAGGTAGGAATTTTCTGATTGGCTGATTCCATCAGCCAATCAGAATCAAGTTCAATCCGATTGGCCGATCCCATCAGCCAATCAGATTGAGCTCGCATTCTATTGGCTGATCGGAACAGCCAATAGAATGCGAGCTCAATCTGATTGGCTGATTGGATCAGCCAATCGGATTGAACTTGATTCTGATTGGCTGATTCCATCAGCCAATCAGAAAATTCCTACCTTAATTCCGATTGGCTGATAGAATCCTATCAGCCAATCGGAATTCGAGGGACGCCATCTTGGATGACGTCCCTTAAAGGAACCGTCATTAGTCGGGAGACATCGGAAGAAGAGGATGGATCCGCGTCGCCTGCTTCAAGATGGACCCGCTCCGCACCGGATGGAAGAAGATCGAAGATGCCGCTTGGAGAAGATGTTTGCCGGTCCGGATGTCCTCTTCTTGCCGGATAGGAGGAAGACTTTGGAGCACCAGATTATGGATCGCCAACCCCCGCTTGGGTTGGATGAAGATCTTGGAGCCAGGACGGATCGGTGATACCTGGATGGTGAAGACAAGGTAGGAAGATCTTCAGGGGCTTAGTGTTAGGTTTATTTAAGGGGGGTTTGGGTTAGATTAGGGGTATGTGGGTGGTGGGTTGTAATGTTGGGGGGGTATTGTATTTATTCTTTTACAGGCAAAAGAGCTGAAATTCTTGGGGCATGCCCCGCAAAGGGCCCTGTTCAGGGCTGGTAAGGTAAAAGAGCTTGTAACCTTTTTAATTTAGAATAGGGTAGGGAATTTTTTATTTTGGGGGGCTTTGTTATTTTATTAGGGGGCTTAGAGTAGGTGTAATTAGTTTAAAATTGTTGTAATATTTTTCTTATGTTTGTAAATATTTTTTTATTTTCTGTAACTTAGTTCTTTTTTATTTTTTGTACTTTAGCTAGTTTATTTAATTGTATTTATTTGTAGCAATTGTGTTTAATTAATTTATTGATAGTGTAGTGTTAGGTTAATTGTAGGTAATTGTAGGTAGTTTATTTAATTATTTTATTGATAGGGTAGTGTTAGGTTTAATTATAACTTAGGTTAGGATTTATTTTACAGGTAAATTTGTTATTATTTTAACTAGGTAACTATTAAATAGTTCTTAACTATTTAATAGCTATTGTACCTGGTTAAAATAATTACAAAGTTGCCTGTAAAATAAATATTAATCCTAAAATAGCTATAATATAATTATAATTTATATTGTAGCTATATTAGGATTTATTTTACAGGTAAGTATTTAGCTTTAAATAGGAATAAGTTATTTAATAAGAGTTAATTTATTTCGTTAGATAAAAATTATATTTAACTTAGGGGGGTGTTAGTGTTAGGGTTAGACTTAGCTTTAGGGGTTAATCCATTTATTAGAATAGCGGTGAGCTCCGATCGGAAGTTTAGGGGTTAATAATTGAAGGTAGGTGTCGGCGATGTTAGGGAGGGCAGATTAGGGGTTAATACTATTTATGATAGGGTTAGTGAGGCGGATTAGGGGTTAATAACTTTATTATAGTAGCGCTCAGGTCCGCTCGGCAGATTAGGGGTTAATAAGTGTAGGCAGGTGTCGGCGACGTTGAGGGGGGCAGATTAGGGGTTAATAAATATAATATAGGGGTCGGCGGTGTTAGGGGCAGCAGATTAGGGGTACATAGGGATAACGTAGGTGGCGGCGATTTGCGGTCGGAAGATTAGGGGTTAATTATTGTAAGTAGCTGGCGGCGACGTTGTGGGGGGCAGGTTAGGGGTGAATAAATATAATACAGGGGTCGGCGGGGTTAGGGGCAGCAGATTAGGGGTACATAAATATAACGTAGGTGGCGGTCGGCAGATTAGGGGTTAAAAATTTTAATCGAGTGGCGGCGGTGTGGGGGGACCTCGGTTTAGGGGTACATAGGTAGTTTATGGGTGTTAGTGTACTTTAGGGTACAGTAGTTAAGAGCTTTATAAACCGGCGTTAGCCAGAAAGCTCTTAACTCCTGCTATTTTCAGGCGGCTGGAATCTTGTCGTTAGAGCTCTAACGCTCACTGCAGAAACGACTCTAAATACCGGCGTTAGAAAGATCCCATTGAAAAGATAGGATACGCAAATGGCGTAGGGGGATCTGCGGTATGGAAAAGTCGCGGCTGAAAAGTGAGCGTTAGACCCTTTAATCACTGACTCCAAATACCAGCGGGCGCCCAAAACCAGCGTTAGGAGCCTCTAACGCTGGTTTTGACGGCTACCGCCGAACTCTAAATCTAGGCCTAAGATTGTGTTACCACCATCACCTACACTTTTGGACACTGATGTTTATGAGGTTCAAGATTTACTAGATTTCTGAGTATTTGATGTAGAACTACAATACCTTATTGATACCTGGGAACCTTGTTCTCATATTAACGCTCCAATACTCATTTCACGATTTCACAGAAGGTATCCTCGCCGACCTAGAATACAAACTGTGGAACGGCTTGCCTGAAGGTGGTGTCATGTCAGGAATCTCTCTAACTCCTTCCTCATACAGCATCCTAATTGACTTCTGTCTCTTTAAACCTGCCTACTTCCTCTATTTAACCTGCTCTCTGATGTCACGCAGGTGCTTAGTTAATGTGATTGTAACATTGTGATGAGCCAGTTACTCCTCTTCCTGTTAGAGATTTATCCTTAGCTTATTGAAGCATATTTGGATTAGAACTTGTTTAAACGTTATTGTTCCTCTGAAGATTTATCCTACAATTCCTGATCCTGCGTGATCAATAAACCTCTGGGGAATCGCTGAGCAGTTTCAGAGTCATACCGCACCACTCTCACACAACCGCCACTCTGCCCTGCTGAGTTCAGGGTCAACTGTAATCAGGTACAGACTTCCTATTTAGTTGTTTACCACAATTCTACCTGAATTCATATTTATTAAAGCCTGTTTACTTACGTGACTTTGTTTGCTTTACTCCGTTACTGGAGTGGGACACACCCACCTGTGACGAACCTCTCACTCTCCCACTCTTGCGGATCATTTCTAACTGATATGAACTACAAGTGAATACCCGTTATTGAGGTTTTGTCATTTCAACAACTAACCTGAATCCTCTCTCCTGATTCACTTGGGTTCTGTCAGGAAGAGATAATGGCCTCTAGTTATCAAGCTCTGTAAGGAGCTTGATGGCCTCTGTTTCTGGCGAGTCTTCAGACTAGCCAGAAACAGCAGTTATGAAGCAGCAGTCACAAAGACCGCTGCTCCATAACCTGTCCGCCTGCTCTGAGCAGGCGGACAGTCATCGCCGGAAATTTACGCGAGTCTGCAGGGGGCGGCGTTGCACCAGCAGCTCTTGTGAGCTGCTGGCGCAATGCTGAATACGGCGAGCGTATTGCTCGCCGTATTCAGCGAGGTCTGGCGGACCTGATCCGCAGTGTCAGATCAGGTCCGCCAGACCTTAATAACTAGAGGCCAATATATCCAAAGATTCAGACTCCTTTCTTGCTGTGTAAGCACTAATTTGTGTCTAATACCTATTTGATACTATATATAGTAACAAATTTTCTTGTGTTGTGAATCTATCTAAATATGTCCTCAAAAAGGAGGAGTTTCAGGTTTTATCTAAAGGCTTACGTTTTGCACCTTCTGGTAATTTTTCTTGTTTTAACACATTACTTGGAAGTTAGCTTTAAAAAGATTTTTTGCTTTAACAAATCCTGAAAATACAAAGAGGCTCCTATTGTAGAAACTACTTTATCACAATCTAACAGTGAAAATCCTATCTTGCCTTTTGAGGATGCACAGGCTTTGGTCACATTAACTGATCTTTTTAGTGGTGACCATGAGATTCCTTTACCTAATAAGCTTGTTCATCCAAGGAGCACAAAATCGGATTTTTACCCAACACAATATAGAGGGGCTATTATTAATTCATATAAAAAATTGGTCCAAGAGGACATATTTAAATTAGAGAAAAGAAATGATACCAATGCTGCCACCCATAATCTGTCTTACAAAGAAAAACAGGCATTAAAATCTCTCCAAGACAATACTAACATTGTCATTAAAAATGCAGATAAGGGGGCGTGTCCAAGCATCGAACATGGCTGGCAGCGCATTTAAGAGCTCTTTACATCTCTCAAACTAATCCGTAATATATCTTAAGATAACCCTTGAATCTATATAGTCATCATATATCTTGTGATTCAGAAGCCAAAGACGGATTCATTGAAGATACTTATATTTCAAAAGGAGCTTTAAAACTGCCATTTCGGAAGAAGCAAGCTGCGAGCCATTATCAAGCTATCTCTAACCTCTCCCCTGGTTTGCCCGGGAGCTCAGCTATATCCTATTAAATTCTGCAGATGTGAAGCAGAAATATAGCTATACCTAGTGGGCTTCGTAACTTATCAAGACAAACGGACCTACGCATCTTCATAGAGGAGGAGACAAAATGGAGACTACGGTCAGTCTCATGTTACTTGAATTTGAAGTGAAGATGGATACCTACTTCTGCAATCTACGGGACATTTTTAAGGAAGAATGGAGCTCTTTACGAGAAGCCTGTAGCCTCCCACAAAATAGACCCGTATGTGATACAGACTGTTCTGCAAACTGTCTTCCATGCAGGGACCGGGTTCCCATAATATTGCTTGACCCTGTGCGAGTGCCTGCGGATGACTCCCTGTTACACATAGAGTTCCTAGCCTGTCCAGCACAGATCGGAAGTGAGCAGATGAACAATC
Organism: Bombina bombina; assembly: GCF_027579735.1. Lineage (NCBI taxonomy): Eukaryota > Metazoa > Chordata > Amphibia > Anura > Bombinatoridae > Bombina > Bombina bombina. Next base: position 1,428,140,464 of record NC_069500.1, read on the forward strand.
CTATTATCGAGAGCGCAGCAGGGGATCAGAGGAACTTACCGACAACAGCTACTACCCTGACCGGACATCTGACAGCTGCGAGAGAAGTGGGTTCTGACCTCCTCCGGAACGGCCACAACAATGAGACCCCAACAGGACTCCTACTATGGCCCAGATCTAACAAGGCACTTAGTGTGGCCTACACACCATGTGGTCTAGAACTACAGCCATCTGGTGCGATCTTCGCTCCAAGCGATCCAGTGTTACAGCCTGACTGTAGTCTCCTCCTAAGTCGCCACACTAGAACTGGAATTGGGTGAGATAGACGATTGTATTACCCTAATAACATGGCTCCAGAGATTGGGAAGTTGCTAAGCCATGAGGGTCCCTACTTACTTCTAGGTTCTTGTTTTGTTATATCTATTGCATGTTATTTTTCTGTCGGGAGCTAATTGTTTCTACATATGAGAATGTTTACCTAACATTTTTACATTTTTGGTAAGGTGGCAATTTAATCTCTGCTCATTTAGCTATTATATTTATACACAGCTAGGATTCTTTATGGCATAATAATATGATATATTTCATAAAACATGGAAGCTCTGATTTCTCTTTTTGATACTTATGGGTATAGCAGAGGCCTCACATACCAGTAATATTAGCAACTCTATACTTCTATCACGCCACACATGCAGGAAGCATCTTACACCCCAGCCACATGAAACCTCCTCAATAAACAATCTAGAAGAGTAACCCTCTTATATTTTACTGCTCTGTCTAAGCCATAATGCAAGGGTTAACCTCTTTCTAATATATGCTAAAATATGTTATAGGCTTGAAGTTTTATATATATATAGCATGATCTCTATTTACAAACAAATTTTCAGTCGTTAACCCTAGAGCTTATATGATCCTCTACGCTCAGAATATATGCTGGACTGGATATCCAACCCTCACTTCACTGAATAAGCGTACCTAGCTTATTATCTGGACTACTTTTTCTCGGCTAATTTCATTGTCTATGTAATAGTAAGCAGAAAGGGTAGTTGTATACCTTGCCTGATCTTGAGGTTTTTAAACTTGTTGTAAAACTTACAAATTTAAGAAGTATATAGTGTTTCGCAATGCGGACATGCAAATAAGTTGTTTTCCCATAACTTAATACCTGACATACTGGTTTTGTTGTTAGCCTTTCCTTCATGCTTTTATTGCCTGCACATTCATAATTCTCTTACAGGGTCTGTGATATCATATGAGATCCTTACTATACTCCAACACTAACCCTGACCCAGTGTATCTACTTAGTATATGCAATGAGATACCTACTATATATATATATATGTTAAGACACTCCTATGGATGCTTATAAGTAATACCTGTTTATGGTAACCAGAAATACCTTATTGGGACAATGAGGATAAGTACAATGACCATGTATCACGATCTAATCACCACACTATGTGTCAGAGGTCCATCATTTGCTCTTTAGTGTCCAATATATGGACAGATTTCATCTCACACTATCTCATTTGAAACCCATTTCAAGCCATTCTATCATAGGCACTAGTAGACAGAGAGCTTCGGTAGTACTCAATCCCACCATTAGGCTTTTAGTCTACCATTATGCAGGATAGCCCTTCTTAATGTAATATTACTCACTCCTGGCCCCTTTTACCATACACCAAATAGCTCCCCACTCCTCATAAACCTTACTCATAGTTATCCCTTCATTTGGCTTATAGGACGACCTCTTCTTGAGCACCTCTAAAAATAGTCCATTCCCTATCCCTTACCTTAGGTCCTTTGTAATATGTGTTGCATAGATATACTGTTCTGCATTGATCTACCTTAGATTACATACCCACAGTACTTCTAACTACTACAGAGCAACTAATCCCGCAAATTCACTTATTGTCTATGTTTTTAACGTAGAACCTAAATTAGATAAGAGTATTAATTACCCTAGGCAAGAGAAGTTTGGTAACTATCATATACCCTTGTTCTTGCAAGCATACTTATTCAAATATTTCCTTGTCTTATTGCTTTGAATTCAATAGAGTTATTTAGACCACAGGTATGTCCTTATATTCTACACACTGTTATTCCTGGTGGGTAACAAGCACTAAATATCTTTACCAATATATATGTCTCTATATTTATTAAATGCCTATCATTGCCTAATTAGAGAGCTCTGTATTCGTTATGCCATATATCTCACTCAACCACTCCCACACCCTATCACCCATTAATACTTCCTTGGCTCAGGAGTGACCGCTGTAAATACTACCCCTCCTTTAGTTTGTCCACCATAGGTTTGACTTGAGAATGACCTTAGAGGTCCTAAGAGGAATGGACTTTACATAACTATTCCACTGTGGCCCACAATATTTTCACTTACATTTAGATTGTTAGACACTGTTAACTAGACACGCCCCCCCCCATTCCCTTCCCTTTATCATTCTAGAGTGGCTCTTGTCCGCTGTTTCCCCTACCCACAACCACTACTAAGGCCCACAAGTGGCCATGCAAAAAACAATTTCCCTCACTATGCCTCATTAGATTTTTCAGGTCCAAAAGTGACCACTAGTCTAAACAGGGAATCATTACTATTATAAACAAGAAAAATGAGGTTCCATTTTCAGACACCTACATTATCTAATCTCTACCATAGATTACCACTTCCTATATATACGCACTATGTAGCCTTATCAAATGATACTAATACTTTCCTACCCGCAGTATTGATAAGTAACACTATTAGCAGCGGGAAGGACATCCAAATAACTTAAAAGGTGCTCTAATTTTTTGTGATTAGTATCACCTCTGTGATGATAATTGTTTTCCTCTGTGGTAATTATCTACGCTTAATTGACCTGTATTATCTGTTGTAATGCTGCTTTTTTCAGTTTGACCAGTACTTACAATTGTGCATTTGTACATTGATGTCTGTTCATTTACTGTTACCAATGTTTCCAAAAACCTCAATAAAAAATTATTAAAAAAAAAAAAAAAAAAAAATGCAGATAAGGGCGGCAGCATTGTTATCCAAGATAAAGAAGCTTACTTTGATGAAGCTTTGAAACAACTTAACCATACAGAGGTATATAAAAAACTTCCAGGCAATCCTATCTTTGTATACAAAAAGAAATTACAATCCATTGTGATGGAAGGTGTAACTTTGGGGGTCTTTGGGGAAAAATACATCTCCAATTTAGTACCTGACTATCCTCTCCCTCCCATCTTCTACCATGTCCCCAAGGTTCACAAGGACCCAATTTCCCCCCCAGGGAGACCCATTGTCTCAGGGGTGGGGTCCTTGTTTGAACCTTTGGGGGCATGGTTGGATGATATACTACAACCCATTGCGAAGAAACAGCTCTCCTATCTAAAAGACAGTGCCCAACTCATTAAAATCATGGACACTGTTAATTGGAAGGATAGTTATTCATGGGCAGTAATTGATGTGTGTTCACTTTACACTTGCATCCCTCAAGATCTAGGGGTACAAGCAGTAGAATTCTTTCTACAGAGAGAGAAGGATTTAAATATCTACACCAAACAATATGTAGGAGATGTGTTAAGATTCCTACTCTCACATAACTATTATTTGTTTGATGGATGTTTTTATAACCAAATATGTGGCACTGCCATGGGGGCAAAGTTTGCCCCCGCATTTGCAAACTTGTATGTCTCCTGGTTACAGCATACACAATCCCTGGCTTGAAGACATCCTATTATATATTCGTTACATTGATGACCTGTTGGTCATTGTAAAAAAAAACACTGGATGTAGCAGAATTTAACAAATTACTGGATGTAGCAGAATTTGACAAATTTATGGAATATATTAATGTAAATTCATTTAATCTAAAATTTACAGGAATGTTCAGCACTAACAGTGTCAGTTATTTAGATCTTACGTTAGAAATTAGTGGCAATTGTATTGTCACTAGTACTTTTCGTAAAGAGACAGCGGGTAACACTATTTTATCCGCCACGTCCCAACATCCCATGCATGTGGTTAAAGCGATACCACGCAGTCAATTTATCAGAATACGGAGAAACACTAAGTCTGATCAAATATATGAAACACAATCATTGGATCTCAAAAATAGATTGATCTGCAGAGGCTACAATGCCAACAGTTTAGAAAAATGTCGAAAAGAAATTAAAAATTACAACAGAGCTTCCAAAACACAGAATAATAATAAGAGAAAAGATACCAGTTTTAAGGATGCCATAGTTTTCACTACGGCATACTCTAAACAATATAATGAAATTGTAAAAATCCTAAAAAAACATTCCCATATTCTTTCAGGAGATGTCATATTAAAACCTTTCATCAATAACATTAAATATGATCAAAAAGTGAGCAACATACGTTGCCAAACGTAGCAAAGTTCAGGATTATTCTGTGTGCTAAGGGAGGCTGTCACCTTCGCGACATGCAGTGTTGTAGAAAGAAGATATATGTTTTAAATACAGTCCCCAAGAAACAAAACAGCGTATTTCTCCTTAGTTGCAGCACTGGTCTTAACATGCAGGCATAGTAGCGTATCCAAGAAAGACAGTTGCAGCAATGGTAAGGCTTTAAATCCAACTGGATACTCAGAACCAGAAAGTGTTAACCGCATACACATTGAAATGGCCCAACTGTTTAGAGATATTCTCCCAGTCCCAACCTGACAGCTACTGTATCAGCAACAGCAATATAGCTCAGAGCCAAGTAAAAAGTACCTTATTTCCGGAGAAAAATATATAAAGTCAGGCCAAACAAACAGTTATGTAGACACGTTGCCATGCATGTATATGTACTCACAGTGCCAAGAATCCACAGTTTGCTAGGAAATGCTGTATTCAGAAAAGCCGGGTACAATCCCTGTAGTTTGATTCCGGGAAACACTGCTCAGCCTCTCACTACTGCACACGCCTCCTCCAACGCAGCGTAGTCATCAGGGTCAGCTGGAGCCCGTGTCAGCCAGGACGTGCTTACGGAAGTGGAATCCCAGTATTCCACAATAAATTGTGTAAAAAAATATTATCCAATGCTCGTCCACGATAAGAGATAAAGTCACTCAGAATCCAGAGGTAAAAATGATAAAAAATAATCTTTATTGTGAATACTCCAAGGGATAAAACATGTACAAAAACGATCTCAGCTAAGAGAACAGTTAGTGAAGTCTGACCGGTTTCGGCTCAACATGGCCATAGTCATAGACACATAACAGGTGTTCAGAGAGAGCACCTGATATACCTGTTAACCACTCCCCAAATGGGAGTGGTATAAAAAACATGATTAAAAACAAACTGATTACTCAAAGCTGTTGAGAAGAGGGATACAGAATGTATATATATACAAAAACTTACAATGGGTATTAGAAATATAGAACTAGGAACTTTAACAATAATGTAACTATAGCAGATAAGCTAAATAGTCATAAGGTGATAATGCAAAAACACCATTTACACTTTTGTGCATATATGTTTAAATATACATATAAGTTAGATTACATTGAATAGGCAAGAAACCTGTTTCAGCTTTATCCAGACACTTCTTGGATGTTCATTTGGGAGATGTTGGAACCCTCAGGTGGCAGGCTATTGAGTTAGTATCTAGACCACCTGGGGGGGGTGATAAATTTCATATCCTCTCCAGACAGGAGATTTATTGGATACACAGGCTCGGTAGCCTGGTACCTGGGGGTTTTAACTCCGTATTTGACATCATAAACTACTGGCATAGATAGTGCTTTACTCTATGTCTTTACTCATTTAAAACGTGAGTTCATGGAGTCTTACATGCCTCTATTAGAATGAGAACATAAATATAGATAACTGGCAGCTCACCTGTGGTAATCTGGGTTTGAGGTACAGGTCCTTGAATTATTGGTTAATACAGGGATATGGTTTAGCTTATATTCATGTTAATATCAACATTTCCCTTTATTCCCCTATATTAATAGTAAGATTATCATTATTTTCCCAGTGTTTGCAGTAGGTCCTTTCTCCACCTTGTGTGGTTTCTTGCCTATTCAATGTAATCTAACTTATATGTATATTTAAACATATATGCACAAAAGTGTAAATGGTGTTTTTGCATTATCACCTTATGACTATTTAGCTTATCTGCTATAGTTACATTATTGTTAAAGTTCCTAGTTCTATATGTCTAATACCCATTGTAAGTTTTTGTATATATATACATTCTGTATCCCTCTTCTCAACAGCTTTGAGTAATCAGTTTGTTTTTAATCATGTTTTTTATACCACTCCCATTTGGGGAGTGGTTAACAGGTATATCAGGTGCTCTCTCTGAACACCTGTTATGTGTCTATGACTACGGCCATGTTGAGCCGAAACCGGTCAGACTTCACTAACTGTTCTCTTAGCTGAGATCGTTTTTGTACATGTTTTATCCCTTGGAGTATTCACAATAAAGATTATTTTTTATCATTTTTACCTCTGGATTCTGAGTGACTTTATCTCTTACCATGGACGAGCATTGGATAATATTTTTTTACAACATTAAATATGTTCCTAAAAAATCTAAAACATTAGGCCAAGCCATATCCCCCAGCTTAGTTATGAGAACAAAAGAAAAAAAGCAAGATTGGTTAACACATAAGGGGAATTACAAATGTGGAAGACGAAATTGCAACATGTGTGCACATAATCCAGGAAGGAAATCTGTTCACTAGTACTAGCACAGGAAAATAATTCACCATAGATTTTTATGCAAATTGCAGTGCCACTTTTGTGGTGTACCTTCTCACCTGCAACCTATGTAAATCGCAGTATACAGGTCAAACCTCTAGGGAAGCTAGAAAGCGGTTTAACGAACATACTAGAGACACAAGAAATTATAATAAGGATTCTGTGGTAGCTAACCACTTCAATGGTTTTCATTTCACCAATGAAGCCAACATGAGCATTAAAATAATTGACACTGTCATTATGCCCATAAGAGGTGGGAATAAATATAAATGTCTGGAAAAGAAAGAATTATTCTGGATGTTGAAATTACAAACACGCTCTCCCTGGGGGATGAACCGGGAATGTGACATAAATTTCTTCATTGACACCTAAAACATAAGTGCCAATTATTCACAACAAATAGAGTCACTATCATCATACCTTTACCACTAATACATACATTTACATCTATAGTTTCTTGAAACAAATTAATGTATGAAACTTGGGAAGAAAGGTTCACAATGCTAACTCTATTCTGTAATGTTTAATGTGGTTTCAAGGTTTAATAACATCTAAATTTATTCAAATTCAGTTTTGTCTAAGTGTAACTTCACCTAATATGTTTCCTAAGTGAGATTATCAATTTTTTTTTATACATAAACACTATGTTACTGAGAGATTCTTTACTTTGTTTTTATCATTATGTTTAGGACTAACAAATGAGTGACCTGGACATTCAGGGGTTAATTGAGATTTGGCTGCTAAATCAATTTGAACAAGACAGCAGCCTATCAAATTCAAGTCTCCCCTTTAAGTACTGGCCACTCGATTTCCTCTACATGTATATGAATAAGAGTCCTGTGGGACTCGAAACTAGTCAGACAGCCTATGTGTCTCACATACTCCTGCCTTGTACTTTGTACCTTTATGCGTGATATACAGCGGATGTAGCTGTTAACTTTTTTAACCTTGCTCTAATAGAGGATTTCAGTTTTATGGATACCTTGATGTAGTGCCTGCTTCTCTCTGTTCCTGTTTTAACAAATTTTCTTATTTGTGTTTGCTAAATTGATATATTGCTCTATTTCTATCAATTCACTTAAAGCATCTTTGGATTAATATTTTCATAATAATCTCGTGATGCAAACCAAAGAATTATTTACTCTGCAGTTGAGATCCACCTTTGAACTTTTCCTCAATCGTTACAGATTACGATCTTCATTTGTTTTTATAAATGTTTTTATGAGTATATTATATGTAACTAGTCCTAAAGCCCGTTCACACGGGCCATTTTTTGCAGTACAGCAGTCAAACCCCTTGCTCTCTCCCTCCCCCTCTCTTTTGTTCTCTCTCTCTCCCCCCTCTCTTTTGAGCTCTCTCTCTCCCCCCTCTCTTTTGAGCTATCTCTCTCCCCCCTCTCTTTTGCACTCCCTCCCCCTCTCTTTTGCACTCTCTCTCTCCCCTCTCTTTTGCGCTCTCTCTCCCGCTCTCTTTTGTGCTCTTTCTCTCCCCCATCTCTTTTGCGCTCTCTCTCTCCCCCTCTCTTTTGTGCTCTCTCTCTCCTCCATCTCTTTTGCGCTCTCTCTCCCCCATCTCTTTTGCGCTCTCTCTCTCTCCCCCTCTCTTTTGCTATCTCTCCCCCCTCTCTTTTGCGCTTTCTTTCCCCATCTCTTTTGCGCTCTCTCTCCCCCCTCTCTTTTGCGCCCTCTTCCCCCCTCTCTTTTTTTGCGCTCTCTCCCCCTCTCTTTTGTGCTCTTCCCCCCCTCTCTTTTGTGCTCTCTCTCTCCTCCCTCTTTTGCGCTCTCTCCCCCCACCTCTTTTGCTCTCTCCCCCCCTCTCTTTTGTGCTCTCTCCCTCCACTCTTTTGCGCTTTCTCTCTCCCCCTCTCTTTTGCGCTCTCTCTCTCCTCCATCTCTTTTGTGCTCTCTCTCCCCCATCTCTTTTGCGC